>NW_028163861.1:0-5000 GCF_964263955.1 Coregonus lavaretus | reverse complement strand
GTTGAGTTATTAATGTGGTTCTTCTCTGTGGCTGTAGTGTTTAACTCCATGGTGAGTTATTAATGTGGCTCTTCTCTGTGGCTGTAGTGTTTAACTCCATGGTGAGTTATTAATGTGGGTCTTCTCTGTGGCTGTAGTGTTTAACTCCATGGTGAGTTATTAATGTGGTTATTCTCTGTGGCTGTAGCGTTTAACTCCATGTTGAGTTATTAATGTGGTTCTTCTCTGTGGCTGTAGCGTTTAACTCCATGGTGAGTTATTCATGTGGTTCTTCTCTGTGGCTGTAGCGTTTAACTCCATGGTGAGTTATTAATGTGGGTCTTCTCTGTGGCTGTAGCGTTTAACTCCATGGTGTGTTATTAATGTGGTTCTTCTCTGTGGCTGTAGCGTTTAACTCCATGGTGGGGGGCATCATGGGTTTCTCCATCCTCATCAGTGCTGAGGTCTTCAGACACCACCCTGACGTCTGGTACCTGGACGGATCCATCGGCGTCATCATCGGACTTGTCATCCTCGCATATGGGGTCAAGTAAGAGAAGTGTAGTCTGCAGGCACGCACACACAGACATGCTCATAGACGATCACATGGCAGACGGTCACATGACAGACATGCTCACATATGTAAACAGACAATCACATCAGATGGTCACATGACAGACATGCTCACATATGTAAACAGACAATCACATCAGACGATCACATGACAGACATGCACACACACTCACATGCACAGACATCAATTGTTCATTTTGGAATTGACTCCCATTCAACAACTTTTTTTTTTTGGGGTGACAGAATTTAATTCTGTGCAATTCAAATAGTCAAATAATGAGTTTCATTGAATCTGACAGGTCACACCTCCAGTTACCAAAGAATATATCACTTTTTTTCTGGAAACAATGTTCATATACTCTTTTAACCTTAGTGCCTATAATAGCAAATTATATTTCCTTTTGTTTGGCTTCTTTTTGAAGGCCTCAGGGTCAACTTCAGGATTAAACTAATACATTCTGCGAAATGTAGTATTTTCCCCATATTTAACAAAAATAAAGAAATATAATCACTTAGAATATATATACAGTGAGGGAAAAAAGTATTTGATCCCCTGCTGATTTTGTATTTTTGCCCACTGACAAAGACATGATCAGTCTATAATTTTAATGGTAGGTTTATTTGAACAGTGAGAGACAGAATAACAACAAAAAATCCAGAAAAACGCATGTCAGAAATGTTATAAATTGATTTGCATTTTAATGAGGGAAATAAGTATTTGATCCCTCTGCAAAACATGACTTAGTACTTGGTGGCAAAACCCTTGTTGGCAATCAACAGAGGTCAGACGGTTCTTGTAGTTGGCCACCAGGTTTGCACACATCTCAGGAGGGATTTTGTCCAACTCCTCTTTGCAGATCTTCTCCAAGTCATTAAGGTTTGAGGCTGACATTTGGCAACTCAACCCTCAGCTCCTCCACAGATTTTCTATGGGATTAAGGTCTGGAGACTGGCTAGGCCACTCCAGGACCTAATGTGCTTCTTCTTGAGCCACTCCTTTGTTGCCTTGGCCGTGTGGTTTTGGGTCATTGTCATGTTGGAATACCCATCCACAACCCATTTCAATGCCCTGGCTGAGGGAGGGAGTTCTCACCCAAGATTTGACGGTACATGCCCGTCCATCGGCCCTTTGATGCGTTGAAGTTGTGCTGTCCCCTTAGCAGAAACACCCCCAAAGCATAATGTTTCCACCTCTATGTTGACGGTGGGGATGGTGTTCTTGGGGTCATAGGCAGCATTCCTCCTCCTCCAAACATGGCGAGTTGAGTTGATGCCAAAGAGCTCGATTTTGGTCTCATCTGACCACAACACTTTCACCCAGTTCTCCTCTGAATCATTCAGATGTTCATTGGCTTCAGACATTGGCCTGTATATGTTGCTTTCTTGAGCAGGGGAACCTTGGGGCGCTGCAGGATTGCAGTCCTCATGACATAGTGTGTTACCAATTGTTTTCTTGGTGACTATGGTCCCAGCTGCCTTGAGATCATTGACAGGATCCTCCCGTGTAGTTCGGGCTGATTCCTCACCGTTCTCATGATCATTGCAACTCCACGGAGGTGAGATCTTGCATGGAGCCCCAGCCGAGGGAGATTGACAGTTATTTTGTGTTTCTTCCATTTGTGATAATCGCACCAACTGTTGTCACCTTCTCACCAAGCTGCTTGGCAATGGTCTTGTAGCACATTCCAGCCTTGTGTAGGTCTACAATCTTGTTCCTGACATCCTTGGAGAGCTCTTTGGTCTTGGCCCATGGTGGAGAGTTTGGAATCTGATTGATTGATTGCTTCTGTGGACAGGTGTCTTTTATACAGGTAACAAACTGAGATTAGGAGCACTTAAGAGTGTGCTCCTAATCTCAGCTCGTTACCTGTATAAAAGACACCTGGGAGCCAGAAATCTTTCTGATTGAGAGGGTCAAATACTTATTTCCTCATTAAAAATGCAAATCAATTTAAAACATTTTTGACATGTGTTTTTCTGTATTTTTTGTTGTTATTCTGTCTCTCACTGTTCAAATAAACCTACCATTAAAATTATAGACTGATCATTTCTTTGTCAGTGGGCAAACGTACAAAATCAGCAGGGGATCAAATACTTTCTTCCCTCACTGTTTGAGTTTTATTTACAAGATGTATATTTGTATATAGACTATACCTACTATAGAATAGAAGAGGCATTTGAATTTCACTGAATTCAATTATATTTCCTTTCATTCAAATTCGAATTGCAATTCTGTTTCCTGTTTACTACTTCAATTCAAATTCAATCAAATTCAATTTGGAATTGAGCCCAACCATGACAGACACACATCCTACACACCCATCAGCCATAAATAGGACCACATTCTGTATATTGACACACATTTCCCCATGGGATAATAAAGTCATTATCTTATCTTACAGTTAAAGAGGACCACAATGGAAACAAGTCCCAGACTTGATTTAAGCAATAAGGCACGAGGAGGTGAGGTATATGGCCAATATACCACGGCTAAGGACTGTTCTTATGCACGATGCAACACGAGTGCCTGGATACAGCCCTTAGCCGTGGTATGTTGGCCATATACCACAAACCCCTGAGGTGCCTTATTGCTATTATAAACTGGTTACCAACGTAATTAGAGCAGTAAAAATAATTGTTTTGTCATACCATGTCAGCCATCAGCAATAAGGGTTCAAACCACCCAGTTTATAATGTGTGTTATCCTCCATGACTTTACTCATGTGGATGTATGTCTTTTGAATGTTATGTGTGCTTGTTTTAAAATGGTTGAATTAACGATTGTAGTTTTTTTATACTTAATCATTTAATGTGTTATGGCACATCTTATCTACTCTTCTATCACACGACAGCCTCTCTTCTCCCCCCTCCAGACTGCTGCTGGACATGGTACCCAGGGTGAGACAGACCAGGAACTACGAACGCTTTGAGTGAGCCAATCACCAGATTGGTGGATGCTCCGAGGTTACACCTGCTGCACCCTAACCCTTCTCTCTCTCTCTCTCTCTCTCTCTCTCTCTCTCTCTCTCTCTCTCTCTCTCTCTCTCTCTCTCTCTCTCTCTCTCTTTCTCTGTGTCTCTCTCTCTATCTCTCTCTCTGTCTCTCTCACACACACACACACACACACAAATATATGCACACACACACACATACACAGGCCCTACCTGGAGAGACTCGGAGGGTAAAACAATGAAAGACATGAAGATGTTGTCATTCTGAATGCCAACCCCTCAATCAAGCATTTCCCATCCAGTCACCCCCTCCCAACTGTTTCTCCTTACCTCCTGACACATTCTGTACATCATTACTACTATCCAGACCCATGGCGAAAAGAAGGAGGGGAGGAAAGGGGTGAAGAAATGAAAAGGAAGAGTTGGCATTAACGGCTGGTACCAGAGAGAGCGGCGTTCGTCTGGCATGTCTATTTGAACCCCCTGCCATTGTTGCTAATGGTCTGGGTGACCCACTGCAGGTTCAGAGTGTGGGGTTGGAGTGGAATCCTGCCACTACTTTCTGCCCTGTCTGTCTCTATTGCTCTCTGAGATTAGCTTTGTAACTATAGTACGCTGAACAAAAATATGAACGCTAACACACAAAACTGTCAAAGATTATACTGAGTTACAGTTCATATAAGAAAATCAGTCAATTGAAATAAATAAATTAGGCCCTAATCTATGGATTTCACATGACTGGGAATACAGATATGAATCTGTTGTCACAGATACCTTAACAACAATGGACCTCATAATGGGCCCCCAGGATCTCGTCACTGTATTTTTGTGCCATTCAAATTGCCCGATAAAATGCAATTGTGTTAGTTGTCAGTATCTTATGCCTGCTCATACCATAATCCCACCGCCACCATGGGGCACTCTGTTCACACCGTTGACATCAGCAAACCCGCTCGCCCACCCAACGCCATACACATGTTCTGCTGTTGTAAGGCCAGTTGGAGGTACTGCCAAATTATCTAAAACGACATTGGAGGCGGCTTATGGTAGAGATATTAACTTTACATTATCTGGCAACAGCTCTGGTGGACATTCCTGCAGTTAGCATGCCAATTGCATGCTCCCACAAAACTTGACACATCAGTGGCATTGGTTTGTGTGACAAAACTGCACATTTTAGAGTGGCCTTTTATTGTCCCCAGCACAAGGTGCACCTGTGTAATGATCATGCTGTTTAATCAGCTTCTTGATATGCCACATCTGTGAGGTGGATGTATTCTCTTGGCAAAGGAGAAATGCTCACTAACAGGGATGTAAACAAATTTGTGCACAACATTTGAGAGAAATAAGCTCTTTGTGCGTATGGAACATTTATTTCAGCTCATGAAACATGGGGCCAACACTTTACACGTTGCGTTTATATTTTTGTTCAGTATACATAAAGAGAGATATACAGTGTAGGTAGGTCTGTGAGCAGCTCACACAGCTGGAGTCATA
>NW_028163863.1:7500-76830 GCF_964263955.1 Coregonus lavaretus | reverse complement strand
GTCTGTTGTCAGTGTGTGTGTTGTCAGTGTGTGTGTGTGTGTGTGTGTGTTGTCAGTGTATGTGTTGTCAGTGTGTGTGTTGCCAGTGTGTGTTGCCAGTGTGTGTGTTGTCAGTGTGTGTTGCCAGGGTCTGTTGCCAGTGTGTGTTGTCAGTGTGTCTGTTGCCAGTGTGTGTTGTCAGTGTGTGTGTTGTCAGTGTGTGTTGTCAGTGTGTGTTGTCAGTGTTTGTGTGTGTTGTCAGTGTGTGTGTGTGTGTGTTGTCAGTGTGTGTGTGTGTGTTGTCAGTGTGTTTGTGTGTTGTCAGTGTGTGTGTGTTGCCAGTGTGTGTTGCCAGTGTCTGTTGTCAGTGAGTGTGTGTGTTGTCAGTGTGTGTGTGTGTTGTCAGTGTGTGTGTGTGTGTGTTGTCAGTGTATGTGTGTGTGTTGCATGTTGTCAGTGTGTGTGTTGTCAGTGTGTGTGTTGTCAGTGTGTGTGTGTGTGTGTGTTCTCAGTGTGTGTGTGTTGTCAGTGTGTTTGTGTGTTGTCAGTGTGTGTGTGTTGCCAGTGTGTGTTGCCAGTGTGTGTTGTCAGTGTGTGTGTGGTGTCAGTATGTGTGTGTGTGTGTGTTGTCAGTGTGTGTGTGTGTGTGTGTGTGTGTGTGTGTGTGTGTGTGTGTGTGTGTGTGTGTTGTCAGTGTGTGTGTGTGTGTTGCCAGTGTGTGTTGTCAGTGTGTGTTGTCAGTGTGTGTGTGTTGTCAGTGTATGTGTGTTCTCAGTGTGTGTTGTCAGTGTGTGTGTGTTCTCAGTGTGTGTGTGTTGTCAGTGTGTGTGTTGTCAGTGTGTGTGTGTTCTCAGTGTGTGTGTGTTGTCAGTGTGTGTGTTGTCAGTGTGTGTGTTGCCAGTGTCTGTGTTGTCAGTGTGTGTTGCCAGCATTCAATGGCGCTCCACAAACGTTGGTCTCCTCCCCTGCCTGGCGTGAGCCTTGGGGATCCTGTGAGACTGAGACACACAGGCAGGGGCCTTTTCATGCTCACGTCGTCATGCGAGAGTCTGTCCTGTGTGCTATCATCAACCACACAATGCTACAGAGCGATCCAGAGACATATCACAGGCAATCTAGAGTGATTGTGTTCAACTTGAGAACAAAATGCATCTTTGGAATGGTGTGTGTCTCTGTATCTGTGGGTCTGATGTCTATATTCAAATACTGTTTCTTCCAAATGCTTTATCTGGGAATGGAGCAATGGGTCCATTGGAAATCAGCCAGACATTCAGCCAGACATTCAGCCAGACATTCAGCCAGACATTCAGGCAGCCAGCCAGTCAGTCTCAGGAGGATTTCTCCTGTAGTATCTCCAGTAACTACTCTGTTCCCAAGTGAGTCTGGCTACCGGAACACATGCAGATGATACACAGCACACACAAAGAGATGCGCTGAAGGGTAAGCCTAAATCTGAACATAGCTGATACAGTATTTAGATTTTTAAGTGATTGCTAATATATTCAAAAAGGAAAACACAGGATTTTCATGCCCGTAAGAACCCTCATTTGACAACTTCGAACAGCACATGCTGCGCATTCAGGCCGATGCGTTCTCAAACTCGAACAGCACATGCTGCGCATTCAGGCCGATGCGTTCTCAAACTCGAACAGCACATGCTGCGCATTCAGGCCGATGCGTTCTCAAACTCGAACAGCACATGCTGCGCATTCAGGCCGATGCGTTCTCAAACTCGAACAGCACATGCTGCCATTCAGGCCGATGCGTTCTCAAACTCGAACAGCACATGCTGCCATTCAGGCCGATGCGTTCTCAAACTCGAACAGCACATGCTGCCATTCAGGCCGATGCATTCTCAAACTCGAACAGTCTACTGCCATGCATACTCCAGATTCACAGACTAGCAGCAAATAAACGGAGTCAGGATATGAATGCCCACTCTCCATTTGCTATTCAATGCAGATCCCGCCTTCATTCCGCTTTGATCAATCTTTTTTTTTTAAATGCTGTGTATGAATCCGGGCTGGTGATAGGTCACTTAAGCAAAAAGGCCCGATGAAGGTGTGGTATATGGCCAATGTACCACGGCTAAGGGCTGTTCTTATGCACAACGCAACGCGGAGTGCCTCGATACAGCCCTTAGCCGTGGTATATTGGCCATATATCACAAACCCCCGAGGTGCCTTATTGCTATTATAAACTGGTTACCAGCGTAATTAGAGCAGTAAAAACAAATGTTTTGTCATACCCGTGGTATACGGTCTGATATACCACTGCTGTCAGCCAATCAGCATTCAGGTGCCTCTTTCAAACAGGACAATAATGAAAGTAGGAGTCTATAGGCCAAGACAGGTTCTTCTCAATCACAGCTTTATGAGAGATAGAACAAACTATAAGCCAAATGGAAAAGGACAAAGCTAATTATTATCCAGTTCTGAAGATGGTAGATTTTGCTTCTGTCCAGCCCATAATTTCCTCATCAGTTGACTGTCACTCCATCAATTGTGTGCCACACACACACACACC
Source organism: Coregonus lavaretus (assembly GCF_964263955.1). Classification (NCBI taxonomy): domain Eukaryota; kingdom Metazoa; phylum Chordata; class Actinopteri; order Salmoniformes; family Salmonidae; genus Coregonus; species Coregonus lavaretus. Next base: position 74,325 of record NW_028163863.1, on the reverse strand, counting down.
TGACCTGACCTTGCCATGCTGAAGCTCCATCAGAAATATTAGAAAATATTTGCCTCCGCTTAGCCGAGGCTTTCAACAACATTATCTTTAGTCATGATTCGTCCAGTTGTAGCATGTGATTTCACGCTATATCCCAACTGTGTTTTTAGTATTTAAACGTGTGTGTACAGTGGGGAGAACAAGTATTTGATACACTGCCAATTTTGCAGGTTTTCCTACTTACAAAGCATGTAGAGGTCTGTAATTTTTATCATAGGTACACTTCAACTGTGAGAGACGGAATCTAAAACAAAAATTCAGAAAATCACATTGTATGATTTTTAAGTAATTAATTTGCATTTTATTGCATGTCATAAGTATTTGATACATCAGAAAAGCAGAACTTAATATTTGGTACAGATACCTTTGTTTGCAATTACAGAGATCATACGTTTCCTGTAGGTCTTGACCAGGTTTGCACACACTGCAGCAGGGATTTTGGCCCACTCCTCCAGATCCTTCAGGTTGCGGGGCTGTCGCTGGGCAATACGGACTTTCAGCTCCCTCCAAAGATTTTCTATTGGGTTCAGGTCTGGAGACTGGCTAGGCCACTCCAGGACCTTGAGATGCTTCTTACGGAGCCACTCCTTAGTTGCCCTGGCTGTGTGTTTCGGGTCGTTGTCATGCTGGAAGACCCAGCCACGACCCATCTCCAATGCTCTTACTGAGGGAAGGAGGTTGTTGGCCAAGATCTCGCGATACATGGCCCCATCCATCCTCCCCTCAATACGGTGCAGTCGTCCTGTCCCCTTTGCAGAAAAGCATCCCCAAAGAATGATGTTTCCACCTCCATGCTTCACGGTTGGGATAGTGTTCTTGAGGTTGTACTCATCCTTCTTCTTCCTCCAAACACGGTGAGTGGAGTTTAGACCAAAAAGCTCAATTTTTGTCTCATCAGACCACATGACCTTCTCCCATTCCTCCTCTGGATCATCCAGATGGTCATTGGCAAACTTCAGACGGGCCTGGACATGCGCTGGCTTGAGCAGGGGGACCTTGCGTGCGCTGCAGGATTTTAATCCATGACGGCGTAGTGTGTTACTAATGGTTTTCTTTGAGACTGTGGTCCCAGCTCTCTTCAGGTCATTGACCAGGTCCTGCCGTGTAGTTCTGGGCTGATCCCTCACCTTCCTCATGATCATTGATGCCCCACGAGGTGAGATCTTGCATGGAGCCCCAGACCGAGGGTGATTGACCGTCATCTTGAACTTCTTCCATTTTCTAATAATTGCGCCAACAGTTGTTGCCTTCTCACCAAGCTGCTTGCCTATTGTCCTGTAGCCCATCCCAGCCTTGTGCAGGTCTACAATTTTATCCCTGATGTCCTTACACAGCTCTCTGGTCTTGGCCATTGTGGAGAGGTTGGAGTCTGTTTGATTGAGTGTGTGTACATGTGTCTTTTATACAGGGAACGAGTTCAAACAGGTGCAGTTAATACAGGTAATGAGTGGAGAACAGGAGGGCTTCTTAAAGAAAAACTAACAGGTCTGTGAGAGCCGGAATTCTTACTGGTTGGTAGGTGATCAAATACTTATGTCATGCAATAAAATGCTAATTAATTACTTAAAAATCATACAATGTGATTTTCTGGATTTTCTGGATTCCGTCTCTCACAGTTGAAGTGTACCTATGATAAAAATTACAGACCTCTACATGCTTTGTAAGTAGGAAAACCTGCAAAATCGGCAGTGTATCAAATACTTGTTCTCCCCACTGTATGTGTGTGTGTGTGTGTGTATATATATGCCCACCCACTGCGGAGCCAGGCCCAGCCAATCAGAATGAGTGTTTCCCTATAAAAGGGCTTTATTACAGACAGAAATACTCCTTAGTTTCATCAGCTGTCCGGGTGGCTGGTCTCAGACGATCCCACAGGTGAAGAAGACTGATGTGGAGGTCCTGGGCTGGCGTGGTTACACGTGGTCTGCGGTTGTGAGGTCGGTTGGACTTACTGCCAAATTCTCTAAAACGATGTTGGAAGTGGCTTATGGTAGAGAAATTAACATTAAATTCTCTGGCAACAGCTCTGGTGGACATTCTTGCAGTCAGCTTGCCAATTGCACGCTCCCTCAAAACTTGAGACATCTGTGGCATTGTGTTGTGTGACAAAACTGTACATTTTAGAGTGGCCTTTTATTGTCCCAAGCACAAGGTGCACCTGTGTAATGATCATGCTGTTTAATCAGCTTCTTGATATGCCACACCTGTCAGGTGGATGGATTATCTTGGCAAAGGAGAAATGCTCACTAAAAGGGATGTAAACACATTTGTGTGCAAAATGTGAGAGAAATAAGCTTTTTGTGCGTATAAACATTTTCTGGGATCTTTTATTTCAGCTCACTCCAGCCGACGTTTGGCATTGCACATGGTGATCTTAGGCTTGTGTGCGGCTGCTTGGCCATGGAAACCCATTTCATGAAGCTCCCGACAAACAGTTATTGTGCTAACGTTGCTTCCAGAGGCAGTTTGGAACTCAGTAGTGAGTGTTGCAACGAAGGACAGACAACTTTTACGCGTTTCAGCACTCGGCAGTCCCGTTCTGTGAGCTTGTGTGGCGTACCAATTCATGGCTGAGCTTACAGTTGACCGGGGCAGCTCTAGCATGGCAGAAATTTGACGAACTGACTTGTTGTAAAGGTGGCATCCTATGACGGTGCCATGTTGAAATTCACTGAGCTCTTCAGTAAGGCCATTCTACTGCTGATGTTTGTCTATGGAGATTGCATGGCTGTGTGCTTGACGGGTGTGGCTGAAATAGCCAAATCCACTAATTTGAAAAAGGGTATCTACATACTTTTGGCCATCTAGTATATATATATATATATATATATATATATATGTGTGTGTGTGTGTGCGCGCATATGTGTTTTAGGTTGGCCAATAGGGGGCGGTACCATGGTTTCTCACAATGTTTTAGGTTGGCCAATAGGGGACGGTACCATGGTTTCTCACAATGTTTTAGGTTGGCCAATAGGGGGCGGTACCATGGTATATCACAATGTTTTAGGTTTGCCAATAGGGGGCGGTACCATGGTATATCACTATGTTTTAGGTTGGCCAATAGGGGGCGGTACCATGGTATATCACTATGTTTTAGGTTGGCCAATAGGGGGCGGTACCATGGTATATCACTATGTTTTAGGTTGGCCAATAGGGGGCGGTACCATGGTATATCACAATGTTTTATGAGTACATAATCACGATAAGACAACGGTTTACATCGCCCAACCCCAGTTTGTAGGCTACACTCGTGTGTGTTTTCACTCCTGGCCTACACACGGCACTGTGTCCGTCTGTCCTCCCAGTCCGAGAGAGTCAGTCAGTCCCCTAATGTGATCATTAAGGAGTCCACTGTGTCCTCCCAATACGAGAGAGTCAGTCCCCTAATGTGATCATTAAGGAGTCCACTGTGTCCTCCCAATACGAGAGAGTCAGTCCCCTAATGTGATCATTAAGTAGTCCACTGTGTCCTCCCAATAAGAGAGAGTCAGTCAGTCCCCTAATGTGATCATTAAGTAGTCCACTGTGTCCTCCCAATACGAGAGAGTCAGTCCCCTAATGTGATCATTAAGTAGTCCACTGTGTCCTCCCAATAAGAGAGAGTCAGTCCCCTAATGTGATCATTAAGGAGTCCACTGTGTCCTCCCAATAAGAGAGAGTCAGTCCCCTAATGTGATCATTAAGGAGTCCACTGTGTCCTCCCAATAAGAGAGAGTCAGTCCCCTAATGTGATCATTAAGGAGTCCACTGTGTCCTCCCAATACGAGAGAGTCAGTCCCCTAATGTGATCATTAAGTAGTCCACTGTGTCCTCCCAATAAGAGAGAGTCAGTCCCCTAATGTGATCATTAAGGAGTCCACTGTGTCCTCCCAATAAGAGAGAGTCAGTCCCCTAATGTGATCATTAAGTAGTCTACTGTGTCCTCCCAATAAGAGAGAGTCAGTCCCCTAATGTGATCATTAAGGAGTCCACTGTGTCCTCCCAATAAGAGAGAGTCAGTCAGTCCCCTAATGTGATCATTAAGTAGTCCACTGTGTCCTCCCAATACGAGAGAGTCAGTCCCCTAATGTGATCATTAAGTAGTCCACTGTGTCCTCCCAATACGAGAGAGTCAGTCCCCTAATGTGATCATTAAGGAGTCCACTGTGTCCTCCCAATAAGAGAGAGTCAGTCCCCTAATGTGATCATTAAGGAGTCCACTGTGTCCTCCCAATAAGAGAGTCAGTCCCCTAATGTGATCATTAAGGAGTCCACTGTGTCCTCCCAATACGAGAGAGTCAGTCCCCTAATGTGATCATTAAGTAGTCCACTGTGTCCTCCCAATAAGAGAGAGTCAGTCCCCTAATGTGATCATTAAGGAGTCCACTGTGTCCTCCCAATAAGAGAGAGTCAGTCCCCTAATGTGATCATTAAGTAGTCTACTGTGTCCTCCCAATAAGAGAGAGTCAGTCCCCTAATGTGATCATTAAGGAGTCCACTGTGTCCTCCCAATAAGAGAGAGTCAGTCAGTCCCCTAATGTGATCATTAAGTAGTCCACTGTGTCCTCCCAATACGAGAGAGTCAGTCCCCTAATGTGATCATTAAGTAGTCCACTGTGTCCTCCCAATACGAGAGAGTCAGTCCCCTAATGTGATCATTAAGGAGTCCACTGTGTCCTCCCAATACGAGAGAGTCAGTCCCCTAATGTGATCATTAAGGAGTCCACTGTGTCCTCCCAATACGAGAGAGTCAGTCCCCTAATGTGATCATTAAGTAGTCCAGTGTGTCCTCCCAATACGAGAGAGTCAGTCCCCTAATGTGATCATTAAGTAGTCTACTGTGTCCTCCCAATAAGAGAGAGTTAGTCCCCTAATGTGATCATTAAGGAGTCCACTGTGTCCTCCCAATAAGAGAGAGTCAGTCAGTCCCCTAATGTGATCATTAAGTAGTCCACTGTGTCCTCCCAATACGAGAGAGTCAGTCCCCTAATGTGATCATTAAGTAGTCCACTGTGTCCTCCCAATACGAGAGAGTCAGTCCCCTAATGTGATCATTAAGGAGTCCACTGTGTCCTCCCAATACGAGAGAGTCAGTCCCCTAATGTGATCATTAAGGAGTCCACTGTGTCCTCCCAATACGAGAGAGTCAGTCCCCTAATGTGATCATTAAGTAGTCCACTGTGTCCTCCCAATACGAGAGAGTCAGTCCCCTAATGTGATCATTAAGGAGTCCACTGTGTCCTCCCAATACGAGAGAGTCAGTCCCCTAATGTGATCATTAAGGAGTCCACTGTGTCCTCCCAATACGAGAGAGTCAGTCCCCTAATGTGATCATTAAGTAGTCCACTGTGTCCTCCCAATAAGAGAGAGTCAGTCCCCTAATGTGATCATTAAGGAATCCACTGTGTCCTCCCAATAAGAGAGAGTCAGTCCCCTAATGTGATCATTAAGTAGTCCACTGTGTCCTCCAGATACGAGAGAGTCAGTCCCCTAATGTGATCATTAAGTAGTCCACTGTGTCCTCCCAATACGAGAGAGTCAGTCCCCTAATGTGATCATTAAGGAGTCCACTGTGTCCTCCCAATACGAGAGAGTCAGTCCCCTAATGTGATCATTAAGGAGTCCACTGTGTCCTCCCAATAAGAGAGAGTCAGTCCCCTAATGTGATCATTAAGGAGTCCACTGTGTCCTCCCAATAAGAGAGAGTCAGTCCCCTAATGTGATCATTAAGGAGTCCACTGTGTCCTCCCAATAAGAGAGAGTCAGTCCCCTAATGTGATCATTAAGTAGTCCACTGTGTCCTCCCAATACGAGAGAGTCAGTCCCCTAATGTGATCATTAAGTAGTCCACTGTGTCCTCCCAATAAGAGAGAGTCAGTCCCCTAATGTGATCATTAAGTAGTCCACTGTGTCCTCCCAATAAGAGAGAGTCAGTCCCCTAATGTGATCATTAAGTAGTCCACTGTGTCCTCCCAATACGAGAGAGTCAGTCCCCTAATGTGATCATTAAGGAGTCCACTGTGTCCTCCCAATAAGAGAGAGTCAGTCCCCTAATGTGATCATTAAGGAGTCCACTGTGTCCTCCCAATACGAGAGAGTCAGTCCCCTAATGTGATCATTAAGTAGTCCACTGTGTCCTCCCAATAAGAGAGAGTCAGTCCCCTAATATGATCATTAAGGAGTCCACTGTGTCCTCCCAATACGACAGAGTCAGTCCCCTAATGTGATCATTAAGGAGTCCACTGTGTCCTCCCAATAAGAGAGAGTCAGTCCCCTAATGTGATCATTAAGGAGTCCACTGTGTCCTCCCAATACGAGAGAGTCAGTCCCCTAATGTGATCATTAAGTAGTCCACTGTGTCCTCCCAATAAGAGAGAGTCAGTCCCCTAATGTGATCATTAAGGAGTCCACTGTGTCCTCCCAATAAGAGAGAGTCAGTCCCCTAATGTGATCATTAAGTATTCCACTGTGTCCTCCCAATACGAGAGAGTCAGTCCCCTAATGTGATCATTAAGGAGTCCACTGTGTCCTCCCAATAAGAGAGAGTCAGTCCCCTAATGTGATCATTAAGTAGTCCACTGTGTCCTCCCAATAAGAGAGAGTCAGTCCCCTAATGTGATCATTAAGGAGTCCACTGTGTCCTCCCTATAAGAGAGAGTCAGTCAGTCCCCTAATGTGATCATTAAGGAGTCCACTGTGTCCTCCCAATAAGAGAGAGTCAGTCCCCTAATGTGATCATTAAGGAGTCCACTGTGTCCTCCCAATAAGAGAGAGTCAGTCCCCTAATGTGATCATTAAGTAGTCCACTGTGTCCTCCCAATAAGAGAGAGTCAGTCCCCTAATGTGATCATTAAGGAGTCCACTGTGTCCTCCTAATACGAGAGAGTCAGTCCCCTAATAAGATCATTAAGGAGTCCACTGTGTCCTCCCAATAAGAGAGAGTCAGTCCCCTAATGTGATCATTAAGGAATCCACTTTGTCCTCCCAATAAGAGAGTCAGTCCCCTAATAAGATCATTAAGGAGTCCACTGTGTCCTCCCAATACGAGAGAGTCAGTCCCCTAATAAGATCATTAAGGAGTCCACTGTGTCCTCCCAATAAGAGAGAGTCAGTCCCCTAATGTGATCATTAAGGAGTCCACTGTGTCCTCCCAATAAGAGAGAGTCAGTCCCCTAATGTGATCATTAAGGAGTCCACTGTGTCCTCCTAATACGAGAGAGTCAGTCCCCTAATAAGATCATTAAGGAGTCCACTGTGTCCTCCCAATAAGAGAGAGTCAGTCCCCTAATGTGATCATTAAGGAGTCCACATCTCAAATCCAGCTTTTATCTCAGATTAGGGGTGTGACACTGCAGGCAGATTAGTGAATGCTCAGAGAGAGGGGATTAATAGGGACGTTAGGGGCAGGCATCACTCACAACAACACACAGACACACACACACACACATAAATGGACACACACAAGTGCGTGCATACACACACAAAACCGAACACACACACACACACTCTCACACACACACTAGCACAGTTTAGCTCTCTCCATGCCCTTTTCAGTGTTCACCCACAATTTTTTTTTTTTTTGAATCAAACTTTATTTAAGCTCAGTTTAACAGATGTTATAGCAGCCAACTGTTTGTATTACTGGCTCCTAACAACACAGTAAAAATAAAGTACACAAATACTCATCAGAAACGTAAAAACAAGAGAAATAATTGGTAGGAATGGGAGTTATTTTGCGTCATTTGCCTTTTTAATTGTGACGTCTATTAGGCTTTTTTCGCCTGGGAATCGGCAGTGACACGGTCAGTTGAAGGTTTCGTAGCTGACAGAGGCTGTTTCTCAGTTTGTATCAGACCACAACTAACTTTCTATGAGTTGCTAGTGCCCTCAAAAGCCTTGGGTTATTGTGTTCCTATTGCAGCGCAAAACCATTGGTCAAAACATCGACACAAGGTTTACATGTCACGCCAGCTCGGTGTTGACAGAAGGTTGTGGAAACGACATTATTCCACTATCCAGTCAATGGGGATACAGTAGCAGATTTATCTTTGTGATTGCTATTTACCATAAGTGCTGCTCACATTTATCCCCCTTGGAGGCACAGCGGGATAGCTAGAAAGTAGAAGCACTTTACCAAACGACAAGTCGAGAGAGAACATTTTACATTTAAGTCATTTAGCAGACGCTCTTATCCAGAGCGACTTACATTGGGTGAGTGCATACATTTTCATATATATTTTTTGTACCGGTTCACTGTGGGAATCAAACTCACAACCCTGGCGTTGCAAGTCTAATGCTGTACCAACTGAGCCACATGGGACGGGACTACATAACAGATTTGGGAACAGAGTCTGGGGACATGGCCCAATAGACAGGTCAACTCCATTACACTAGAGTCTACACCATCCGAATGTCACAGCTAGAATCGATAACGAGATGTTTTTCCCAACGTACCTGTTGTGTGCATCTAGGCTATATCGTACAGTGCTAGACTGCTAGTAGCCTATAATGTTTATTTAAGAAATTCAAATCGGGTTAGTTTTCCCGATAGAGATACTGTAGACACAGTCATTTATTTATATTGTTTTTCCAATGTTGTATGCGATATATCAAGGTTTTTCCAACGATAACTGGGTGAAGGAGTCTGCTGGGTGAGCGGCAAGGTTAAGGCTGGAGAATGGGATTGATAAGACAGAAGTCGGATCTGGGTGAGTCGCTGTAGAGAGCGACTGCCTGTTGGGGAGACTCCCGAGTCCGAACCACAGGGATACAGGCAGACCGCTCCCGTCAGCCAGAATGGATGTCAGATTGGGCCTACACAAGGGGGATGTTTGCACACATACCAAATACTCTGCTTGCCGCTCCTCACTCAGAGCTCACTGCTAGTGACTCACGTTGATGCTCCACTGCGGAGGAAATGACAGTTTCTTTTGACTCAGCTGACATTCTCGTTAATCCACAGCAACAACCTCAGGGATGGATGTTCTGACTGGCTGCACTGTTCTGTCTTTATTTTACGATTGGTTGATTATTTCGTTTTGCGATTGGTTGATTTTGTTTTTTTACTGTCTTCTACAAATATAACTGCTTTCGGAATCTGAAGCACTCCCTTATAGCCAATCCACAGTGTCTGGTCTGGAGGTATGGTTAGGGCTAGGAGTTTTTCATGACAACCTGAACTATGCAGGGAATACTCTGGGCCCTAATTCTAGCCTGTAGGACTAGTTATAGGTATTCCTCCTGGCCCCTTTGGTATGGTGTGAAGTATGACATTTAATTCCAGGCTGCATTAAGAGTGTTTTAAAGGCAGCCTCTGACGTCACCAGTCACAATAGCAGCTCCTTTAGCCCTAGCTGTAGTGTCACCATAGAATTAGAATTACCCATGAGGGTGCAGTCAAAGTGCCATGGGCTGAAGGGCTTTTCCCGTTCTAGTAATTACATTTCTATAAGGCTATGTCCCAAATGGCAACCTATTCCCTATAGAGCCCTATTGGCCTTGGTCAAAAGCAGTGCACTAAATAGGGAATAGTTTGCCATGTGGGAGGCAGGCTAAATCGCACTGACTCCCACAGAGGGCTGGATTAAAATGGTAAAAGCCTGTATGGAACGGTTACTCCGCTCAATCACTCTGCTGGGCTGGCAATCAGTTGGGGCCGTGAAATCACACCGCCCGCCCACACGTCTCCTCGCCCCATCACCAGCCACGGCACGGAGGCGTCACGCCTTGCCTGGGCCCCGGACTTAAATGCTAAAGCTAATGCATTCCTCAAAAGGGCGACGGGGGCCTCGACAGAGGAAAAGGGATAAGGGGCCCCAACGTTGGCTAGCTGTGAATATATTAATGCATAATGGTATTCTCACAGGCTAAACTGTCAAGGCGGAGATAATGTCTATGGCTAAGTAGCGATAAACATAGGCCTTTTCTTAAGAGTTAGTTGTGACTACATTTTGAATAACAACCACAACCCTTATTACAGTAGTTTGGGGAGTTAATAGCCTATTACTAGTGGCTATTGAAGCAAAAATAGTAGTAGTAGTAGTAGTAGTAGCAGCAGTTTTAGCAATAGCTATGGTGGTGGTAGTAGTAGTAGCAATAGTAGTAGTGGTAGCAATAGTGGGAGTAATAGTAGTAGCAGTAGCAACAATAATGGTGGTAGTGGTAGCAGAGTGGTGGTAGTAGTAGTAGTAGTAGCAGGCTAGTAGTAGTCATCGTAGTAGTAACATGGCAACAGGCTAGCAGCAGTATAGTAGTGGTGGTGGTAACAGTCGTAGTAGTAACCTAACAACAGGCTAGCAGCAGTATAGTAGTGGTGGTGGTAACAGTCGTAGTAGTAACCTAACAACAGGCTAGCAGCAGTATAGTAGTGGTGGTGGTAACAGTCGTAGTAGTAACCTAACAACAGGCTAGCAGCAGTATAGTAGTGGTGGTGGTAACAGTCGTAGTAGTAACCTAACAACAGGCTAGCAGCAGTATAGTAGTGGTGGTGGTAACAGTCGTAGTAGTAACCTAACAACAGACTAGCAGCAGTATAGTAGTGGTGGTGGTAACAGTCGTAGTAGTAACCTAGCAACAGGCTAGCAGCAGGATAGTAATGGTGGTGGTAACAGTCGTAGTAGTAACCTAACAACAGGCTAGCAGCAGTATAGTAGTGGTGGTGGTAACAGTCGTAGTAGTAACCTAGCAACAGGCTAGCAGCAGGATAGTAGTGGTGGTGGTAACAGTCGTAGTAGTAACCTAACAACAGACTAGCAGCAGTATAGTAGTGGTGGTGGTAACAGTCGTAGTAGTAACCTAACAACAGGCTAGCAGCAGTATAGTAGTGGTGGTGGTAACAGTCGTAGTAGTAACCTAACAACAGGCTAGCAGCAGTATAGTAGTGGTGGTGGTAACAGTCGTAGTAGTAACCTAACAACAGGCTAGCAGCAGTATAGTAGTGGTGGTGGTAACAGTCGTAGTAGTAACCTAACAACAGGCTAGCAGCAGTATAGTAGTGGTGGTGGTAACAGTCGTAGTAGTAACCTAACAACAGGCTAGCAGCAGTATAGTAGTGGTGGTGGTAACAGTCGTAGTAGTAACATGGCAACAGGCTAGCAGCAGTATAGTAGTGGTGGTGGTAACAGTCGTAGTAGTAACCTAACAACAGACTAGCAGCAGTATAGTAGTGGTGGTGGTAACAGTCGTAGTAGTAACCTAACAACAGACTAGCAGCAGTATAGTAGTGGTGGTGGTAACAGTCGTAGTAGTAACCTAACAACAGGCTAGCAGCAGTATAGTAGTGGTGGTGGTAACAGTCGTAGTAGTAACCTAACAACAGACTAGCAGCAATATAGTAGTGGTGGTGGTAACAGTCGTAGTAGTAACCTAACAACAGACTAGCAGCAGTATAGTAGTGGTGGTGGTAACAGTCGTAGTAGTAACCTAACAACAGGCTAGCAGCAGTATAGTAGTAGCAGTAGTAGTCGTCGTCGACGTCGTAACCTAGCAACAGGCTAGCAGCAGTATAATAGTAGTAGTAGTCGCCGTCATAGTAACCTAGCAACAGGCTAGCAGTAATATAGTAGTGGTGGTCGTAGTAGTAGTAGTATCATAGCAACAGGCTAGTAGTCGTCGTCGTAATAACCTAGCAACAGGCTAGCAGCAGTATAGTGGTGGTGGTGGTAGTCATCGTAGTAGCCTAGCAACAGGCTAGCAGCAGTATAGTGGTGGTGGTGGTAGTCATCGTAGTAGCCTAGCAACAGGCTAGCAGCAGTATACTAGTTGTAATCGTCGTCATTGTAGTAGCCTAGCAACAGGCTAGCAGCAGTATAGTAGTTGTAGTCGTCGTCATTGTAGTAACCTAGCAACAGGCTAGCAGCAGTATAGTAGTTGTAGTCGTCGTCATTGTAGTAACCTAGCAACAGACTAGCAGCAGTTGAGTAGTGGTAGTATAAATAATGATAGACATACAGTTTTAGTGTATGCGTCAGTAGCAGTAGCTTTAGTAGTACCAACCATGTTAGTGGAAGTAGTAGTCTAAGAACGATAGACACATAGAGTTCTCTCCTGGTGTGTTGTATCTGACTTCCAATGCTTTTAGGGGGGTTTGTGATCAAAGCTCAGCGGATATGTTCGGGCCCCGCCTTGAATCTGATGCTGATCACAACAGAAAGAGGAGGAGGAGGAGGTGGACAAAGGAGGAGGACAGAGGAGGAGGACAGAAGAGAAAGGAGTCAAACTAAAGCTGGGTGGGGGTGGGCGGTAGAGCACAGGATTGCTGCAGTGCCATTGATTTTAGAGGGCATGTTAGCTGTGTTTTTGATGTGGATGCAGATGTGGTTGAATGGACAAGATTGGCACATTCCCAAGGAAGCCCAGGTTCGGTTGAGGTTATGCTGTATTGAAGATGTAGGTTGCAGACAGCTAACATCTTGAACAGGTCTCTCTTGGGGAAAAAACAGGATTTTATCTCTGAGACTTTATCTCAGTATACAGCTTTGGACACCTCAGTGCATACCTCAGTACATACACCTCAGTACATACACCTCAGTACATACACCTCAGTACATGCACCTCAGTACACACCTCAGTACAGACACCTCAGTACATACACCTCAGTACACACCTTAGTACACACCTCAGTACATACACCTCTGCGAAGCAGGATTTAGGCCTATTTTATGACCACCTCCATAGTACAAAACTCTTGACTGTGCATTATGGCCATAACACTGTCATCATTGATGGTCATAACGCCGTCATCATTGATGGCCATAATGCTGTCATCATTGATAGCCATAACACTGTCATCATTGATGGCCATAACACTGTCATCATTGATGGTCATAACGCCGTAATCATTGATGGCCATAACGCTGTCATCATTGATGGTCATAACGCCGTCATCATTGATGGTCATAACGCTGTCATCATTGATGGTCATAACGCCGTCATCATTGATGGCCATAACACTGTCATCATTGATGGCCATAACACTGTCATCATTGATGGCCATAATGCTGTCATCATTGATGGCCATAACGCTGTTATCATTGATGGTCATAACGCCGTCATCATTGATGGTCATAACGCTGTCATCATTGATGGTCATAACGCCGTCATCATTGATGGTCATAACGCTGTCATCATTGATGGTCATAACGCCGTCATCATTGATGGCCATAACACTGTCATCATTGATGGCCATAACACTGTCATCATTGATGGCCATAATGCTGTCATCATTGATGGCCATAACGCTGTTATCATTGATGGTCATAACGCCGTCATCATTGATGGTCATAACGCTGTCATCATTGATGGCCATAACGCTATCATCATTGATGGTCATAACGCTGTCATCATTGATGGCCATAACGCTGTCATCATTGATGGCCATAATGCTGTCATCATTGATGGCCATAATGCTGTCATCATTGATAGCCATAACACTGTCATCATTGATGGCCATAATGCTGTCATCATTGATGGCCATAACGCTGTTATCATTGATGGTCATAACGCTATCATCATTGATGGTCATAACGCCGTCATCATTGATGGCCATAACGCTGTCATCATTGATGGTCATAACGCCGTCATCATTGATGGCCATAACGCTGTCATCATTGATGGTCATAACGCTGTCATCATTGATGGCCATAACGCTGTCATCATTGATGGTCATAATGCTGTCATCATTGATTGTGAGCATAAAAACTATGGAAGTGGGGCTGCAGTGTATCTGCTACCCACATTATTTTCCAGGTGGGGTGCCTAAGGCCCCCAAATCAACATCCAGCTCCAATTTAATCAAAAAATCCATTGGCCGAAATGTTTAAATGTGTATTTTACCATATATACAGTGAGGGAAAAAAGTATTTGAACCCTTGCTGATTTTGTACGTTTGCCCACTGACATAGAAATGATCAGTCTATAATTTTAATGGTAGGTTTATTTGAACAGTGAGAGACAGAATAACAACAACAAAAATCCAGAAAAACACATGTCAATAAATTGATTTGCATTTTAATGAGGGAAATAAGTATTTGACCCCTCTGCAAAACATGACTTAGTACTTGGTGGCAAAACCCTTGTTGGCAATCATAGAGATCAGACGTTTCTTGTAGTTGGCCACCAGGTTTGCACACATCTCAGGAGGGATTTTGTCCCACTCCTCTTTGTAGATCTTCTCCAAGTCATTAAGGTTTCGAGGCTGACGTTTGGCAACTCAAACCTTCAGCTCCCTCCACAGATTTTCTATGGGATTAAGGTATGGAGACTGGCTAGGCCACTCCAGGACCTTAATGTGCTTCTTCTTGAGCCACTCCTTTGTTGCCTTGGCCGTGTGTTTTGGGTCATTGTCATGCTGGAATACCCATCCACGACCCATTTTCAATGCCCTGGCTGAGGGAAGGAGGTTCTCACCCAAGATTTGACGGTACATGGCCCCGTCCATCGTCCCTTTGATGCGGTGAAGTTGTCCTGTCCCCTTAGCAGAAAAACACCCCCAAAGCATAATGTTTCCACCTCCATGTTTGACGGTGGGGATGGTGTTCTTGGGGTCATAGGCAGCATTCCTCCTCCTCCAAACACAGCGAGTTGAGTTGATGCCAAAGAGCTCCATTTTGGTCTCATCTGACCACAACACTTTCACCCAGTTCTCCTCTGAATCATTCAGATGTTCATTGGCAAACTTCAGACGGGCATGTATATGTGCTTTCTTGAGCAGGGGGACCTTGCGGGCGCTGCATGATTTCAGTCCTTCACAGCGTAGTGTGTTACCAATTGTTTTCTTGGTGACTATGGTCCCAGTTGCCTTGAGATCATTGACAAGATCCTCCCGTGTAGTTCTGGGCTGATTCCTCACCGTTCTCATGATCATTGCAACTCCACGAGGTGAGATCTTGCATGGAGCCCCAGGCCGAGGGAGATTGACAGTTATTTTGTGTTTCTTCCATTTGCGAATAATCGCACCAACTGTTGTCAATTTCTCACCAAGCTGCTTGGCGATGGTCTTGTAGCCCATTCCAGCCTTGGGTAGGTTTACAATCTTGTCCCTGACATCCTTGGAGAGCTCTTTGGTCTTGGCCATGGTGGAGAGTTTGGAATCTAATTGATTGATTGCTTCTGTGGACATAATAACAACAAAAAAATCCAGAAAAACGCATGTCAAAAATGTTATAAATGTATTTGCATTTTAATGAGGGAAATAAGTATTTGACCCCCTCTCAATCAGAAAGATTTCTGGCTCCCAGGTGTCTTTTATACAGGTAACAAACTGAGATTAGGGGCACTCCCTTTAAGAGTGGGATTTTTTTTTGTTATTCTGTCTCTCACTGTTCAAATAAACCTACCATTAAAATTATAGACTGATCATTTCTTTGTCAGTGGGCAAACGTACAAAATCAGCAGGGGATCAAATACTTTTTTCCCTCACTGTATGTGTTTTAATAATATATATGCATTGAGCTTGTCTGATGCTTTAAGCACACTGTTTGATAAAATAAGACACAAATGCAGTCCCCTGTAGCTCAGTTGGTAGAGCATGCACTTGCAACGCCAGGGTTGTGGGTTCGTTTCCCACGGGAGGCCAGTATGAAAATGTATGCACTCACTAACTGTAAGTCGCTCTGGATAAGAGCATCAGCTAAATTACTAAAAATGTAAATGACTCAAGAGGGAGCCAGCGATCAAGATAACCAGAAGAAAAAAACCTTAACCTGATCCAACCTTCCTCCTACTGGCTTTCACAGATTCTGGCTTTACTCTCCTGAAGTTGTCGGTAATAGGCTACACGAGGAGTCGCCAACCTTTCTCACGTGGAATGCCAATTTATCTTACAACTTCTACCGAACTGCGTGACAGTTATGGTTTTCATATGCACATTTTCGTGGAACAGTTTCATTTCATTTATAATAACATCTTCGTATTTCAAAATCATTGTCATGTGGTTAATACAATTTTTATCCAAATCTAAATGAAAAGTATACAAACCTAAAAAGTAACTTCTATTGCCATTGCAAACTATGTAAAAATAGCCTATAAAGCCAACAAATAATATCCTGATAGAAATTAATATTCTATAAATCACATTGGCTATGCATGGCCTGTCGGCAAGAAACTTGAAACATTGTATCAACTATTACCATGGGTCTGGCCAAAGCTTGCACTAGCAAACTTGCAACATTGTATAGAATATCAAATCAAATCAAATCAAATCAAATTTTATTGGTCACATGCGCCGAATACAACAGGTGCAGACAT
Organism: Coregonus lavaretus; assembly: GCF_964263955.1. Taxonomy (NCBI): domain Eukaryota; kingdom Metazoa; phylum Chordata; class Actinopteri; order Salmoniformes; family Salmonidae; genus Coregonus; species Coregonus lavaretus. The sequence continues at coordinate 58,062 of NW_028163863.1, read as the reverse complement.
TACAGTGAAATGCTTACTTACAGCCCTTAACCAACAGTGCATTTATTTTAAACAAAAAAGTAAGAATAAAACAACAACAAAAAAGTGTTGAGAAAAAAAAGAGCAGAAGTAAAAAATAAAGTGACAGTAGGGAGGCTATATATACAATAGAATAAAGTGACAGTAGGGAGGCTATATATACAGGGGGGTACCGTTGCATAGTCAATGTGCGGGGGCACCGGCTAGTTGAGGTAATATGTACATGTGGGTAGAGTTAAAGTGACTATGCATAAATACTTAACAGAGTAGCAGCAGCGTAAAAAGGATGGGGTGGGGGGGCAGTGCAAATAGTCCGGGTAGCCATGATTAGCTGTTCAGGAGTCTTATGGCTTGGGGGTAGAAGCTGTTGAGAAGTCTTTTGGACCTAGACTTGGCACTCCGGTACCGCTTGCCGTGCGGTAGCAGAGAGAACAGTCTATGACTAGGGTGACTGGAGTCTTTGACAATTTTGAGGGCCTTCCTCTGACACCGCCTGGTATAGAGGTCCTGGATGGCAGGGAGCTTTGCCCCAGTGATGTACTGGGCCGTACGCACTACCCTCTGTAGTGCCTTGCGGTCAGAGGCCAAGCAGTTGCCATACCAGGCGGTGATGCAACCAGTCAGGATGCTCTCGATGGTGCAGCTGTAGAATTTTTTGAGGATCTGAGGACCCATGCCAAATCTTTTTAGTCTCCTGAGAGGGAATAGGCTTTGTCGTGCCCTCTTCACGACTGTCTTGGTGTGTTTGGACCATGATAGTTCGTTGGTGATGTGGACACCAAGGAACTTGAAGCTCTCAACCTGTTCCACTACAGCCCCGTCGATGAGAATGGGGGCGTGCTCAGTCCTCTTTTTTTTCCTGTAGTCCACAATCATCTCCTTTGTCTTGGTCACGTTGAGGGAGAGGTTGTTGTCCTGGCACCACACGGCCAGATCTCTGACCTCCTCCCTATAGGCTGTCTCATCGTTGTCGGTGATCAGGCCTACCACTGTTGTGTCGTCGGCAAACTTAATGATGGTGTTGGAGTCGTGCCTGGCCATGCAGTCATGGGTGAACAGAGAGTACAGGAGGGGACTGAGCACGCACCCCTGAGGGGCCCCCGTGTTGAGGATCAGTGTGGCAGATGTGTTGTTACCTACCCTTACCACCTGGGGGCGGCCCGTCAGGAAGTCCAGGATCCAGTTGCAGAGGGAGGTGTTTAGTCCCAGGATCCTTAGCTTAGTGATGAGCTTTGAGGGCACTATGGTGTTGAATGCTGAGCTGTAGTCAATGAATAGCATTCTCACGTAGGTGTTCCTCTTGTCCAGGTGGGAAAGGGCAGTGTGGAGTGCGATAGAGATTGCATCATCTGTGGATCTGTTGGGGCGGTATGCAAATTGGAGTGGGTCTAGGGTTTCTGGGATTATGCTGTTGATGTGAGCCATGACCAGTCTTTCAAAGCACTTCATGGCTACAGACGTCAGTGCCACGGGTCGGTAGTCATTTAGGCAGGTTATCTTAGAGTTCTTGGGCACGGGGACTATGGTGGTCTGCTTGAAACATGTTGGTATTACAGACTCAGTCAGGGACATGTTGAAAATGTCAGTGAAGACACTTGCCAGTTGGTCAGCACATGCTCGGAGTACACGTCCTGGTAATCCGTCTGGCCCTGCGGCCTTGTGAATGTTGACCTGCTTAAAAGTCTTACTCACATCGGCTACGGAGAGCGTGATCACATAGTCGTCCGGAACAGCTGGTGCTCTCATGCATGCTTCAGTGTTGCTTGCCTCGAAGCGAGCATAGAAGTGGTTTAGCTCGTCTGGTAGGCTTGTGTCACTGGGCAGCTCGCGGCTGTGCTTCCCTTTGTAGTCTGTAATAGTTTTCAAGCCCTGCCACATCCGACGAGCGTCAGAGCCAGTGTAGTATGATTCAATCTTAGACCTGTATTGACTCTTTGCCTGTTTGATGGTTCGTCGGAGGTCATAGCGGGATTTCTTATAAGCGTCCGGGTTAGAGTCCCGTTCCTTGAAAGCGGCAGCTCTACCCTTTAGCTCAGTGCGGATGTTTCCTGTAATCCATGGCTTCTGGTTGGGGTATGTACGTACGGTCACTGTGGGGACGACATCATCGATGCACTTATTGATGAAGCCAGTGACTGATGTGGTGTACTCCTCAATGCTGTCTGAAGAATCCCTGAACATGTTCCAGTCTGTGCTAGCAAAACAGTCCTGTAGCTTAGCATCTGCGTCATCTGACCACTTTTTTATTAGCCGAGTCACTGGTGCTTCCTGCTTCAGTTTTTGCTTATAAGCAGGAATCAGGAGGATAGAGTTATGGTCAGATTTGCCAAATGGAGGGCGAGGGAGAGCTTTGTATGCGTCTCTGTGTGTGGAGTAAAGGTGGTCTAGAGTTTTTTCCCCTCTGGTTGCACATTTAACATGCTGGTAGAAATGAGGTAGAACGGATTTAAGTTTCCCTGCATTAAAGTCCCCTGCTACTAGGAGCGCTGCATCTGGATGAGCGTTTTCCTGTTGATTAATGGCCTTGTACAACTCATTCAGTGCAATCTTAATGCCAGCATTGGTTTGTGGTGGTAAATAGACAGCTATGAAAAGTATAGATGAAAACTCTCTTGGTAAATAGTGTGGTCTACAGCTTATCATAAGATACTCTACCTCAGGCGAGCAAAACCTTGAGACTTCCTTAGTATTTGATTTTGTGCACCAGCTGTTGTTTACAAAAATACAGAGACCGCCACCCCTCGTCTTACCCGAGTCTGCCGTTCTGTCCTGCCGATGTAGCGTATAGCCTGCTAGCTGAATGTTGTCATTGTTGTCATTCAGCCACGACTCCGTGAAACATAAGATATTACAGTTTTTAATGTCCCGTTGGTAGGATAACCGTAATCTTAAATCGTCCATTTTATTATCCAAAGCTTGAACGTTGGCTAATAGGATTGATGGGAGAGGCAGTTTACTCGTTCGCCGTCGGATCTTTACAAGGCACCCCGACCTACGTCCACGGTATCTCCGTCTCAGTACAAAGGAGTGATCTCTGGTGATCTCAGTAAAAAGGAGTGATCTCTGGTGATCTCAGTAAAAAAGAATATTCTGGGCCCTCAGAGTTTCCAGTGCCAGTGAGCTCGGGACAGATACAGCTGTAGGCTATTTGCACAAGGGATAAGAAGTAATCAGCTAGGCCTATTTTATGACGTTTCCCCTGGATCAGAGCATGACATTTTTCCCTTTCACGCTGAGTGGTTATCAAAAGCGAGAGAGCTGGAAAGATGTTTCTAATACATTGAGGAACTATTGTCATTCTCAATGGATGTAAAAACAGACTTTGTTTCCTTGCTGTTTGAGGTGAAGGAAACATTGCTTTGAGAAGCTCCGCAGCTCATTAGTGGTGGTGCGTTAAGCCAATCAGAAATACTATCACATCCCCAAATGGGCACATTACAGTGTGCTCACTGTAATCTCTGTCTCTCTGTCTCTCTGCGAGTGTGAAGAACACTGACAGTCCAGCCGTGATCTTTTCATTGCAGATCTCTGGTGATCTCAGTAAAAAGGAGTGATCTCTGGTGATCTCAGTAAAAAGGAGTGATCTCTGGTGATCTCAGTACAAAGGAGTGATCTCTGGTGATCTCAGTACAAAGGAGTGATCTCTGGTGATCTCAGTACAAAGGAGTGATCTCTGGTGATCTCAGTACAAAGGAGTGATCTCTGGTGATCTCAGTAAAAAGGAGTGATCTCTGGTGATCTCAGTAAAAAGGAGAGATCTCTGGTGATCTCAGTACAAAGGAGTGATCTCTGGTGATCTCAGTACAAAGGAGTGATCTCTGGTGATCTCAGTACAAAGGAGTGATCTCTGGTGATCTCAGATCTCAGTAAAAAGGGCATGGCTCTGTTCACACAGAGTCGCTTCATCACAGAGAGATGTTTTTTTTATCTCTGTCTCCGGACTTGATTAAATACTTGGGTGTATTGGCTGTCTGAATTGCTTGCTGTTTGGTGTGTGTGTGTGTGTGTGTGTGTGTGTGTGTGTGTGTGTGTGTGTGTCAATATGTGGCATGTAATAGTTTTCACACACAAGTGTGTAGCGTGTGTGTTTGTATGTGTGTTTATTCGTTTGTGTGTGTTGTTGGTGTGTGTGTGTTTACGGTCGTGTGTTTATGGTCGTGTGCCTATGAGTAGCTAGCTTAAGTTCAAAGGGAAATAACAGCTGGCCTCTAAAGTGAGTGTCTTAATTACGCTGCTGCACGGTTGCTGGGGGCAGATATGCACTGAAAGGGAGAATTTAACCACGGGCGGTATCAGTGTTATGGTAATTCACAGCTGGAGTAGGGAATGGGGAAATGCAGAACAACCACAGTCAACGTTCATTGTTCCAGTTATCTGACTTTTCTTCAGTCTTCAGGGTCTGTGGATTGGTGATTCAGCTGTATACGACTAAAAATAATCTTGGTCGACCGAAAGTTGTCTGTTCTGATTTTAATACGTGTATTTTTCCATATATAGACACATCCTATGTGTTTTTATAAAAATCAACTACACTGAACAAAAATATAAACGCAACATGCAACAATTTCAAAGATTTTACTGAGTTACAGATCATATAAGGAAGTTAGTCAATTGAAATAAATAAATTAGGTCCTAATCTATGGATTTCACATGACTGGGAATACAGATATTAATCTGTTGGTCACAGATAGCTTAAAAAAAAAAGGTAGGGGTGTGGATCAGAAAACCAGTCAGTATCTGCTGTGACCACCATTTGCCTTTATGCAGCATGACACATCTCCTTCACATAGAGTTGATCAGGCTGTTGATTGTGGCCTGTGGAATGTTGTCCCACTCCTCTTCAATGGCGGTGCGAAGTTGCTGGATATTGGCGGGAACTGGAACATGCTGTCGTACACATTGATCCAGAGCATCCCAAACGTGCTCAATTGGTGACATGTCTGGTGAGTATGCAGGCCATGGAAGAACTGGGACATTTTCAGCTTCCAGGAATTGTGTACAGATCTGTGCATTATCATGCTGAAACGTTAGGTGATCGCGGCGGATGAATGGCATGACAATGGACCTCAGGATCTCATCACTTTACAGTGCCTTGCAAAAGTATTCATCCCCCTTGGCGTTTTTCCTATTTTGTTGCATTACAACCTGTAATTTAAATTGATTTTTATTTGGATTTCATGTAATGGACATACACAAAATAGTCCAAATTGGTGAAGTGAAATGAAAAAAATAACTTGTTTCAAACAATTCTAAAAAATAAATAACGGAAAAGTGGTGCGTGCATATGTTTTCACCCCTTTTGCTATGAAGCCCCTAAATAAGATCTGGTGCAACCAATTACCTTCAGAAGTCACATAATTAGTTAAATAAAGTCCACCTGTGTGCAATCTAAGTGTCACATGATCTGTCACATGATATCAGTATATATACACCTGTTCTGAAAGGCCCCAGAGTCTGCAACACCACTAAGCAAGGGGCACCACCAAGCAAGCGGCATCATGAAGACCAAGGAGCTCTCCAAACAGGTCAGGGACAAAGTTGGGGAGAAGTACAGATCAGGGTTGGGTTATAAATAAATATCAGACACTTTGAACATCCCACGGAGCACCATTAAATCCATTATTTAAAAAATGGAAAGAATATGGCACCACAACAAACCTGCCAAGAGAGGGCCGCCCACCAAAACTCACGGACCAGGCAAGGAGGGCATTAATCAGAGAGGCAACAAAGAGACCAAAGATAACCCTGAAGGAGCTGCAAAGCTCCACAGCGGAGATTGGAGTATCTGTCCATAGGACCACTTTAAGCCGTACACTCCACAGAGCTGGGCTTTACGGAAGAGTGGCCAGAAAAAAGCCATAAAGCCATGCCAAAAGGCATGTGGGAGACTCCCCAAACATATGGAAGAAGGTACTCTGGTCAGATGAGACTAAAATTGAGCTTTTTGGCCATCAAGGAATATGTCTGGCGCAAACCCAACACCTCTCATCACCCTGAGAACACCATCCTCACAGTGAAGCATGGTGGTGGCAGCATCATGCTGTGGGGATGTTTTTCATCGGCATGGACTGGGAAACTGGTCAGAATTGAAGGAATGATGGATGGCACTAAATACAGGGAAATTCTTGAGGGAAACCTGTTTCAGTCTTCCAGAGATTTGAGACTGGGACGGAGGTTCACCTTCCAGCAGGACAATGACCTTAAGCATACTGCTAAAGCAACACTTGAGTGGTTTAAGGGGAAACATTTAAAAGTCTTGGAATGGCCTAGTCAAAGCCCAGACCTCAATCCAATTGAAAATCTGTGGAATGACTTAAAGATTGCTGTACACCAGCGGAACCCATCCAACTTGAAGGAGCTGGAGCAGTTTTGCCTTGAAGAATGGTCAAAAATCCCAGTGGCTAGATGTGCCAAGCTTATAGAGACATACCCCAAGAGACTTGCAGCTGTAATTGCTGCAAAAGGTGGCTCTACAAAGTATTGACTTTGGGGGGGTGAATAGTTATGCACGCTCAAGTTTTCTGTTTTTTTGACTTATTTCTTGTTTGTTTCACAAGAAAAAATATTTTACATCTTCAAAGTGGTAGGCATGTTGCGTATATATATGTTTTTGTCATTTAGCAGACACTCTTATCCAGAGCGACTTACAGGAGCAATTAGGGTTAAGTGCCTTGCTCAAGGGCACATCGACAGATTTTTCACCTAGTCGGCTCGGGGATTAGAACCAGCGACCTTTCAGTTACTGGCACAATGCTCTTAACCACTAAGCTACCTGCCGCCCCGGAAATGATACCAACCCCCTAAAAATCCATTTAGATTCCAGGTTGTAAGGCAACAAAATAGGAAAAATGCCAAGGGGGAGAATACTTTTGCAAGCCACTGTATCTCTGTGCATTCAAATTGCCGTCGATAAAATGCAATTGTGTTCGCTGTCCGTAGCTTATGGCTGCCCATACCATAACCCCACCATGGGCACTCTGTTCACAACGTTGATATCAGCAAACCGCTCGCCCACGTGTCTGCCATCTGCCCGGTACAGTTGAAACCGGGATTCACTCATGAATAGCACACTTCTCCAGCGTGCCAGTGGTCATCGCAGGTGACCATTTGCCAACTGAAGTCGTTTATGACGCCAAAGTGCAGTCAGGTCAAGACCCTGGTGAGGGCAACGAGCACGCGGATGAGCTTCCCTGAGACGGTTTCTGACAGTTTGTGCAGAAAATCTTTGGTTGTGCAAACCCACAGTTTCATCAGCTGTACGGGTGGCTGGTCTCAGACGATCCCACAGGTGAAGAAGCCAAATTTGGAGGTCCTGGGCTGGCGTGGTTACACGTGGTCTGCGGTTGTGAGGCCGGTTGGATGTACTGCCAAATTCTCTAAAACGGCTTATGGTAGAGAAATTAATATTTAATTCTCTGGCAACAACTCTGGTGGACATTGCTGCAGTCAAAGCCAATTGCACGCTCCCTCAAATTTTGAGACATCTGTAGCATTGTGTTGTGTGACATTTTAGAGTGGCCTTTTATTGTCCCCAGCACAATGTGCACCTGTGTAATGATCATGCTGTTTAATCAGCTTCTTGATATACCACACCTGTCAGGTGGATGGATTATCTTGGCAAAGGAGAAATGCTTACTAACAGGGATGTAAACAAATTTGTGCACAACATTTTAGAGAAATAAGCTTTTTGTGAGTATGGAACATTTCTGGGATATTTTATTTCAGCTCATGAAACATGGGACCAGCACGTACATGCACTGAGCTTGTCTGATGCTTTAAGGGCACTGTTTGATGAAATACAGTAATTAAGACATAAATGACTCAAGAGGGAGCCAGAGATCAAGATGACCAGAAGAAAAAAACATGTACCCTACCTGACCATCCTCCTCCCGCTTCTGCTGGCCTTCGCAGATTCTACCATTACGCTCCTGAAGTTGCTGGTAATAGGCTACACCAGGGGTCGGCAACCTGTTTTGCGTGCCAATTTATCTTAGCATTTCTACCGATCTGCGTGCCAGTTATGGAATGGACAATTTTTTAAAAATGTTTCTCACAAGTGCAGTATAGGTTGTGTGATCTGCAAACATCGTGTCCACTCCGACAATGAGAATGGTAAAAGACTGGAATAATAATATATTGAATGCATTAACAGAAATTACCGTAACGAAACAAACTTTGTAGATTAGAAATTATGGGAATTAACAGTAAATGTACAACTGCCGATACTGGTGTGTCATCCCTGTGGCCGCCGCAATGGACTAGTCCACTGAGACAGGCGTGAATCAGACAGGTGTCTTGTGTGCCATACAAAAAAAATATATATATATATATATTTGCGACTGCTCTACTAAAAAAATCTCAGTCGACCAACAGCCTATCGACTAAACAATCGACCCGTCGACTAAATGGGGTCAGCCCTAGTTTGGAGTGTGTGTGTAACAATGTGTCTCTGTCTCACTGTGTGTGTCTCTTTCTGTGTGTGTGTCTGTGTGTCTACATTCTTGCAGTCACTCTCTGAGAGCACAGTGGAACAGTGGATGATCACTCTCTGAGAGCACAGTGGAACAGTGGATGATCACTCTCTGAGAGCACAGTGGAACAGTGGATGATCACTCTCTGAGAGCACAGTGGAACAGTGGATGATCACTCTCTGAGAGCACAGTGGAACAGTGGGTGATCACTCTCTGAGAGCACAGTGGAACAGTGGATGATCACTCTCTGAGAGGACAGTGGAACAGTCGATGATCACTCTCTGAGAGCACAGTGGATGATCACTCTCTGAGAGCACAGTGGAACAGTGGATGATCACTCTCTGAGAGCACAGTGGAACAGTATATGATCACTCTCTGAGAGCACAGTGGATGATCACTCTCTGAGAGCACAGTGGAACAGTGGGTGATCACTCTCTGAGAGCACAGTGGATGATCACTCTCTGAGAGCACAGTGGAACAGTGGATGATCACTCTCTGAGAGCACAGTGGAACAGTGGGTGATCACTCTCTGAGAGCACAGTGGAACAGTGGGTGATCACTCTCTGAGAGCACAGTGGATGATCACTCTTTGAGAGCACAGTGGAACAGTGGATGATCACTCTCTGAGAGCACAGTGGATGATCACTCTCTGAGAGCACAGTGGAACAGTGGGTGATCACTCTCTGAGAGCACAGTGGAACAGTGGATGATCACTCTCTGAGAGCACAGTGGAACAATGGATGATCACTCTCTGAGAGCACAGTGGAACAATGGATGATAACTCTCTGAGAGCACAGTGGAACAGTGGGTGATCACTCTCTAAGAGCACAGTGGATGATCACTCTCTAAGAGCAGAGTGGATGATCACTCTCTGAGAGCACAGTGGATGATCACTCTCTAAGAGCAGAGTGGATGATCACTCTCTGAGAGCACAGTGGATGATCACTCTCTACGAGCACAGTGGATGATCACTCTCTACGAGCACAGTGGATGATCACTCTCTAAGAGCACAGTGGATGATCACTCTCTAGGAGCACAGTGGAACTGTGGATGAAATCTCCAATTTACAATTACACTACTTCATTTAGCCGACCACCAGACATGGTAATCCATAGTGACGTCCATATCTGGCTATGTTCGTGCATAATGCATCAGCTGTCGTTTTTGTCCTAGGTACAATAGAGTGGATTTGACTTCAACCATAAACTCACAGTGTAAAACCAGATCTGGAATTACAACTAAACTATATAAGTAATCCTCCCTCTGTTACTGGAATGAATGGGTATACTGTACATCGTTAATGCACGATGATGTGCTAAAAATGTGAGACACAGACATGTATTATGACCTCCTATAATGTCTTAATACCATCTGTCAGGATCCTGACTGAATACCAGCCATTTGGGTCAGTTGAACATTTGCTGCATTTGTAGACCTAAGCCTTGCAATGAGACATTATAAAGACACATATGTGCTTATAACAGGTAATAAAGCATTATACCTGTTGAGAAAGGACGCCCCCAACTGTTCTGTGTACTCGCTACTCCAGGGATCATCAATTAGATTTAGCCGCGGGACGATTTTTTATTTAGGGGATGGTCGGGGGGCCGGAACGTAATTATAAATCATTTGGACATGATCACATATGTCTCTTTATTTATGAGTGGAAATACTTGCTCTACTCTCTATCAAGAACTGCATCATGTATCCTGATAATAAAATGGCCGTAGTCCACTGTCTGATTCACCTCCGCTCCTCTGTCAGACTCCACTGTCTGATTCACCTCCGCTCCTCTGTCAGACTCCACTGTCTGATTCACCTCCGCTCCTCTGTCAGACTCCACTGTCTGATTCACCTCCGCTCCTCTGTCAGACTCCACTGTCTGATTCACCTCCACTCCTCTGTCAGACTCCACTGTCTGATTCACCTCCACTCCTCTGTCAGACTCCACTGTCTGATTCACCTCCACTCCTCTGTCAGACTCCACTGTCTGATTCACCTCCACTCCTCTGTCAGACTCCACTGTCTGGCCAGCAGTCGATAAGTGATGTGATGCACCTACCAATCACAGCCCAGACTCTTTGTATCTTTATGGCCAGTTCATTTGATAGCCTCTTTCCATCATGGGTTTCAATGACGGTGTGTCTCGATACAGTATCCATAGCCGATCATTGTTTGAATGATTATGGATTGGAGGTAGGTCTCTAGACCATGGATCACTGCTGTAAGAAAAGTGCCTTCAGGTGGGGGTGCTACAAATTGGTGGATGAGATGACACACGCACACAACGTAAAGAACGTCCCCAGCGCTGGAATGATTTGACAGGTAGATCATGATCATCAGTCTAATAAAGCCCCTGTGTTGACTGACTGTCTAGCTGACTGACTGGCTGGCTGGCTGGCTGACTGTCTGACTGGCTGTCTGGCTGACTGGCTGGCTGGCTGGCTGGTTGACTGGCTGGTTGACTGGCTGGCTGACTGTCTGACTGACTGGCTGGCTGACTGGCTGTCTGACTGGCTGGCTGGCTGGCTGGCTGGTTGACTGGCTGGTTGACTGGCTGTCTGACTGTCTGACTGACTGGCTGGCTGACTGGCTGGCTGACTGACTGGCTGACTGGCTGGCTGGTTGACTGGCTGGCTGACTGACTGGCTGGCTGTCTGTCTGGCTGGCTGTCTGACTGTCTGACTGACTGGCTGGCTGACTGGCTGTCTGACTGTCTGACTGACTGTCTGACTGGCTGGCTGGCTGTCTGACTGTCTGACTGACTGGCTGGCTGACTGGCTGTCTGACTGTCTGACTGACTGTCTGACTGGCTGGCTGGCTGGCTGTCTGACTGTCTGACTGACTGGCTGGCTGGCTGGCTGGCTGTCTGACTGTCTGACTGACTGGCTGGCTGACTGGCTGGCTGGCTGGCTGGCTGGCTGGCTGGCTGGCTGGCTGTCTGACTGTCTGACTGACTGGCTGGCTGACTGGCTGGCTGGCTGGCTGGCTGGCTGGCTGTCTGACTGTCTGACTGACTGGCTGGCTGACTGGCTGGCTGGCTGTCTGACTGTCAGGGTGGCTGGCTGACTGTCGAAGCCAACAGAAACAGCTAGTCAACAGTGCCATCAGAGCTGTGGGAATTTGTTCTCATTAATCTCATATTGAAACACTAGAGACCCAGGCTGCATCCCAAATGGCACCCTATTCCCTACATAGTGCAGTGCTTTTGACCAGAGCCCTGTGGGCCCTAGTCGAAAGTAGTGCACTGTTTAGGGAATAGGGTGCCATTTGGGATGCAGACCCAATGTCTGAGTCATACTTGTTATTTTCAGTTTACTCCCTTTGAAAAGCAAGCATGTTACTTGATCCAGTTGGAGTTGGGTTGTGGATGAATAGAGTGTTGCGGTGAGTGTGTGTGTGTGTGTGCGTGCGAAGATGAGAAAGCGTTTACAGTGTGTAGTTTTGATTCTCTTAAGTCTAAGTTGCTGTGTAGTTTATCTTACTTACATAATACCGGTAATGGTGTGTGTGTGTTTAATGAACTGGCCTGCTAGTTTTGTGTGTGTGTTACTGTAATTTCGCACCTCTAATTTTCTCCCTTGAGATCTCTCTCTCTCTCTCTCTCTCTCTCTCTCTCTCTGTCTCTCTCTCTCTCTCTCTCTCTCTCTCTCTCTCTCTCTCTCTCTCTCTCTCTCTCTCTCTCTCTCTCTCTCTCTCTCTCTCTCTCTCTCTCTCTCTCTCTCTCTCTCTCTCTCTCTCTGTCTCTCTCTCTGTCTCTCTCTCTCTCTCTCTCTCTCTCTGTCTCTCTCTCTCTCTCTCTCTCTCTCTCTCTCTCTCTCTCTCTCTCTCTCTCTCTCTCTCTCTCTCTCTCTCTCTCTCTCCATGGCCTGTCTCTCTCTGTGCTCTACCCCATGGCCTGTCTCTCTCTTTGCTCTACCCCATGGCCTGTCTCTCTCTGTGCTCTACCCCATGGCCTGTCTCTCTCTGTGCTCTACCCCATGGCCTGTCTCTCTCTGCTCTAACCCATGGCCTGTCTCTCTCTGTGCTCTACCCCAAGGCCTGTCTCTCTCTGTGCTCTACCCCATGGCCTGTCTCTCTCTGTGCTCTACCCCATGGCCTGTCTCTCTCTGTGCTCTACCCCATGGCCTGTCTCTCTCTGTGCTCTACCCCATGGCCTGTCTCTCTCTGTGCTCTACCCCCATGGCCTGTCTCTCTCTGTGCTCTACCCCATGGCCTGTCTCTCTCTGTGCTCTACCCCATGGCCTGTCTCTCTCTGTGCTCTACCCCCATGGCCTGTCTCTCTCTGTGCTCTACCCCATGGCCTGTCTCTCTCTGTGCTCTACCCCATGGCCTGTCTCTCTCTGTGCTCTAGCCCCATGGCCTGTCTCTCTCTGTGCTCTACCCCCATGGCCTGTCTCTCTCTGTGCTCTACCCCCATGGCCTGTCTCTCTCTGTGCTCTACCCCATGGCCTGTCTCTCTCTGTGCTCTAGCCCCATGGCCTGTCTCTCTCTGTGCTCTACCCCATGGCCTGTCTCTCTCTGTGCTCTACCCCCATGGCCTGTCTCTCTCTGTGCTCTACCCCCATGGCCTGTCTCTCTCTGTGCTCTACCCCATGGCCTGTCTCTCTCTGTGCTCTACCCCATGGCCTGTCTCTCTCTCTGCTCTACCCCCATGGCCTGTCTCTCTCTGTGCTCTACCCCATGGCCTGTCTCTCTCTGTGCTCTACCCCATGGCCTGTCTCTCTCTGTGCTCTACCCCATGGCCTGTCTCTCTCTGTGCTCTAACCCCATGGCCTGTCTCTCTCTGTGCTCTACCCCATGGCCTGTCTCTCTCTGTGCTCTACCCCATGGCCTGTGAGCTCACATTACAACTAGTTCTCTCATCATCTTTGTGATCTCGGTACTTTATAACATTGTACTATGACGTCCTACGAATAACCCTGATGGACTAAATCCTGGTCGAATCGAAGTACCTTTTGAATTGTCTTTTTCTCACTCACCATAGAAAGCTGTAAAGATAGTCTGTATGTATTTCTCGGTAAACCAACGCCATTGACCGTTTTGTTAGGAAATAATCAATTTAGGGCATGTAGTTCAGCCAAAGACCTGATCACAATTCAACGCCTCCGTGCTCTGAGTAATCATGCCCACTACACGAGCTGTTGCTTGTATGAACTAAATTGATTATTCTTTAACAAAAACTGTCAGTAGCCTCACTGAAATAGAGGTGTCAGGATTACAACAACGTAGGACAATCATGGATGGATGAAATCGGGGTTGATTCAAGAGCTCATTAACATACTGTGGATAGAAACCCCACCACTTTTTCAATGGTGACTTGTTGACCTGAGAGAGAATTCCGTTTTTTAGTCCATTGGGCTTTGATTACTGCGGTGTTAGGTATGGCAGTAGCTGAAAATGTGTGTCTTTGCATAGTGTGGAGATTGGAACATAGTTCAGTGGAATTGGATGCGATGCTGACCAGACCAGATAAGGTGTCAGCTATTCGGGAGAGCGGCCATATACAGCCTATCTCCCCTAAATGTTTACTCAGACTGGGGACAGGGAAAGGAAAGGGGGATATCTAGTCAGTTGTACAACTGAATGCATTCAACAGAAAATGTGTCTTCCGCATTTAACCCAACCCCTCTGAATCAGAGAGGTGCGGAGGGCTGCCTTAATCCACATCCACGTCAACGGTGCCCAGGGAGCAGTTGTTGGGGGTTAACCGCCTTGCTCAAGGGCAGAATGGCAGATTTTTCCACCTTGCCGGCTCTGGGAATCGAACCAGTGACTAGGGCAGGGGTGTCAAAGTCATTCCACAGAGGGCCTGGTGTCTGCAGGTTTTAGTTTTTTCCTTTAAATTAAGACCTAGACAACCAGGTGAGGGGAGTTCCTTACTAATTAGTGACCTTAATTCTTCAATCAAGTACAAAGGAGGAGCGAAAACCTGTAGACACTGGGCCCTACGTGGAATGAGTTTGACACCCCTGCCCTAATCACTGGTTCGATTCCCAGAGCCGGCAAGGTGGAAAAATCTGCCGTTCTGCCCTTGAGCAAGGCGGTTAACCCCCAACAACTGCTCCCTGGGCACCGTTGACGTGGATGTGGATTAAGGCAGCCCTCCGCACCTCTCTGATTCAGAGGGGTTGGGTTAAATGCGGAAGACACATTTTCTGTTGAATGCATTCAGTTGTACAACTGACTAGATATCCCCCTAGGTGACACGTTTCCGGACTATGTGACACGTTTCCTAATGGCTGAAGGGCCAGGTTAGACAGTAGTGGCAGCTTGTGTGTCCGTTAAGTTGGGAGGCACGTATAGCTGCGGGCCAAAGATTAGGTTGGTCATTAAGGTGACAAGATCCCCATTTATTTAAAGGGATAGTTCACCCAAATTACAACGTTAGTTAATATAGTTTGTTCCTACTTAAAAGTAGTCTTTGCGGCTGGAGAGACTGAGTATGTTTACATGCACACTAATAATTCAATATTAAACTGATTTATGGCAGTAGACAGATTATGCAATAGTAATGTAACCACCTTCCTCTGCTTATCTTAAATTGGTGTAAGGTCAAAATCAAAGTAAGCATACACCGATTAAAACACCTGGTTTTCTGAGCAATCTTTGAATTCCATGTAAACGCCTTAAATGGCGTTCCAGCGGTGTATTTGATCTGCTCATGTGCTACCACCAGCCCAGCGAGTCTCCCTCTTTAGCACGAGTGAAGTGAGTTTGGAACAACTGAATGTATGCGTCTTAGAAGTAGTTTTCACAAACACATTTAATATGTCCGAACTCAGAATCAAATATGCTTCTATGTAGAACGTTTCTTTCGATTGGCGATTTTCTGCATTTATCAGAGTGCTATCAGGTAGTCTGATTTAGGAAGTGTCCACGTAAACAGGATTATTAAGGAAATTACTCTTCTTGCAAAGCATGTCAAAATTTTTATCAAACTATTACATTAATTTGATTATTCAAAATAATCACATTATTGTGTGCATGTAACCATACTCAGTGTTATTCAAGGTTCATATTTGTTCCTTTAGCACTAAATGACTTGGCCATTTGGAACACGCGGTTGCCTCTCATTACTTTACGAACGTTACACTATCCGTTCCAGAGCTTTGGGAGGTTCCATCTGCAAAAAGATGATTCTGAGATAATTGGCTTTAAAGTTCCAAACCCTCATTGGTTTGAATGGTGTCAGCAATTTGTATCTTGTATTCTTAACAACATGAATTGGGGTATTTAGAGTGCTATATAGGTAGTGGACATTGAACGGAACAAGGCTTTGTCAATAACTCAATTCTGACAAAAATGCAGATAGATAGCAGATAGAACCCTATAGTCCCAAGCTCTCGAGTTGGTGTCAGTGGGTCGGTAAACACATTGGAACTATGGATTACAGTCTCCTGGTCCCTTGACTACTTTCAGGGTAAGGAACCATGTACGTTTGGTAAGCAACCATCTAATGTTGCGAACTATCCCTTTTAACATGAAAAGATATCTAGAAATGACTAGAGGGATTGTGTATCGGCTTCTGTATGAATTTCACACATATATTACAGATAAATAAATCCTTTAATACATTTCCAAACCACGAAAACATCATGCCGCCCAACAGGCTTAGACGTGTTGAATTTATTTATCCTTCTCACTCTTTAATGAAAGCGGGATTTAGGGGCGGATGAGGAAAAGAGCATCACGTGGTCCTTGCTGGGGATTTCCAAACAGCAGTGAGTGAAGGACTGCTAACTCCCTGCAGCCTAAGACCAGACTCTCCGCAGCTCTCCCTCCATAATAAGATCTCACTGCTAAAATACTGTATTCAAGTATGCAGCCTACTTCTCAATGATATGCTAAGCTCCTATATTGTGACCCCAATTGCTGTATTTAAAATAAAAGGTTATTTAAGGAGAATGTAAGGCAGTTTGAATTAGATGGTTGTATTATAACTGGATGGCGTTTCATCAATCCTTTCCTCTTTCTGTCTCCTCTTTCTGTCTCCTTTCCTCTTTCTGTCTCCTTTCCTATTTCTGTCTCCTTTCCTCTTTCTGTCTCCTTTCCTCTTTCTGTCTCCTCTTTCTGTCTCCTCTCCTCTTTCTGTCTCCTTTCCTCTTTCTGTCTCCTCTTTCTGTCTCCTTTCCTCTTTCTGTCTCCTTTCCTCTTTCTGTCTCCTCTCCTCTTTCTGTCTCCTTTCCTCTTTCTGTCTCCTCTTTCTGTCTCCTTTCCTCTTTCTGTCTCCTTTCCTCTTTCTGTCTGCTCTCCACTATGATGAACCTGCTGTTTCTTCCCAGGCTCCAGGCTGCTCTACGTTGGTCAGCTAAATCAATCACTCATTCCGTCCATATCTTTTTTTTGTTCACGGTACATACTCTTACTTCTGTCTAATGGTGTTCATTGTGCAGTTTTCAAGCTTAGACTGTGTTGGTGTATTTTAGAGGATGGGTTAGACAGTACAATACATAGTAAACACAGTAAGGTAGCAGTGTAGAAGCAGCAGTTAAGGGAAGCCACATGGAGTGGGTGTTCTGGGCTAAGGGGGAGGGATGTCAAACTACCCAAACTGCCCTGTGTGTGTGTGTGTCTGTGTGTTTATTGTGTCTGTGTCTGTGGAGGAGGTAACCTAAGTTAAGCATGAATAGAAAATGCGCAGTGAAGCCTGAAAGGAGCTGGATAAATCAAAAGCTAGTTCTGAATGTCAGCATTGCTCTCTGACGGAGCGGTGTGCTTTTTGCCCACTCACATATCCTCTAGTCACATCAGTCCAGTGAGTTACGACCACAATGGCACACTACTCCCTATTTAGTGCAGTGCTCTGGTCAAAAGTAGTGCACGATATAGGGAATAGTGTGCCATTTGGGAAGCATCCCTGAACTCTGTAGTGTAGGCCATGCGCTAGAGGGGTTAGACGTCTTAAATCAGGTTCAGCTGCTAGATTCATAAGGTTTATTGGCTACTGATGGTTCATACCTAGGGCCAGGAATATTTATTGACGACATGACCAGGATTTGACCAGGACATGACCAGGATTTGACCAGGACATGACCAGGACATGACCAGGACATGACCAGGATTTGACCAGGACATGACCAGGATTTGACCAGGACATGACCAGGACATGACCAGGATTTGACCAGGACATGACCAGGACATGACCAGGACATGACCAGGACATGACCAGGACTTGACCAGGACATGACCAGGACATGACCAGGACATGACAAGGACATGACCAGGATTTGACCAGGATATGACCAGGACATGACCAGGATTTTTCCAGGACATGACCAGGACATGACCAGGATTTGACCAGGACATGACCAGGACATGACCAGGACATGACCAGGATTTGACCAGCCATGACCTCATAGCTAGGTTCAGAGTTCTGCTTAGTCAGGTCACATGGTCTGGAAGAACTCCTGGCCCTAGCATGCATGGCCTTGTTTACTGATGTCTCTCTGGGATAGAAGTGCTGAAGCCCCTGTTCAGCTAATGCTAGGATTTGTTATGATGGATAGTGACTTCCTGAGTAGGCCTATGATGTGATTTGTTATGATGGAGAGTGACTTCCTGAGTAGGCCTATGTTGTGATTTGTTATGATGGATAGTGACTTCCTGAGTAGGCCTATGTTGTGTCATCGTGAGCATCCTATTGAATCTTGGCGTAGACTGGGGTGTATTCATTAGACGAAGACCGTAGCAAACAGTTGCAAACCGTTTTGCAACGGAAACCTGTTTTACTCTAAATTAAAAATGTTTTGCAATGAAAGCCAGGGTTTCTATTAGACAAATGAAGGTGGGTCCCTCCCGTTTCATTCCGTTTGGTTCTGTTTTTTCTTCTTAGTGAATACACCCCTGGTATGCATGATACAATGCCATGTCATGGAGTCCGGAACTCCAGCTAACAAATGAACAGCAACAGCAGAAAATATAATATCACTGTGTCACTTCATGCTGGTGTTCTGTGTTCAGATCAATAAGTCATCAACCACCATTGAGTCTCTGTCCCTGTCCCTGTGTCTGTCCCTGTGTCTGTCCCTGTGTCTGTCCCTGTGTCTGTCCCTGTCCCTGTGTCTGTCCCTGTGTTTGTCTGTCTGTCAGCAGGTCTACTTGGGCCATTTTCTTCCCTAAGTGAATGAATAAAACCGGTACAATAAGGTTGATCAACATGGAACCTCTGTGGACATTTTGTCACAGTCTGTTCAGTTAGCTGTATAGTGACTGTACTCTTTTCCATTGGTGTTCAGTTGGAATCGCCTATTTGGTAATTGGTCATTCAGTCAAATCAATCAAATGTATTTATGAAGCCCTTATAAAGGCCTTCACATCAGAGGTTGTCACAAAAAGTAAACAATCAATAAATTTCCGCTAACTACTCTATAGCAATTGTGATTCAAACCTAAATATTTATAGGATGGGAGTGTCCTCGCCTCAATATCCAACAACAATGTCCCTCAAGATGTCCATCTTTCATGTACAATGCCACTAACATTGCATTTTCGCCTTGATAAGGGTCTTATTCACTGAAAACCAAACATAAAACGGACCGGAACGGGAAGGGACTGCCAGAACTTGTCCAAGAATAAACACTTGTTTGAGTTTTTAGTTACAAAACGTTTTTGCGATGTTTTAGTACGGTATGCACTAATGAATACATTCCTAATTTGCAACTCTTTCTACTCTACGAAATTACTAATTAAACTGTACCAGTACCACTGTACCCATCAAGTCATTTCCAGTCCCTATGTAACCCAACAGGAGACGTTATGTTTCCTGCCCGGACAACATTTCCCAACTTCACTCTGGGCTAATGAGGCCATTTGTCTTCTGATGCCTAAGAGAATGTGCTTATCACTGCATTACCTATTAGGTTCCCCGTGGCCTCCAATGGAAGACGTTGTCATTAATATCCTTCAAGGCAACAACGTTTTATTTTAAGTCCTTGGCTTGGTGTGTGTGTGTGTGTGTGTGTGTGTGTGTGTGTGTGTGTGTGTCTGTGTTCCTCTCTATGTGATGAATGCAACCGTCTGCACTTGACGGAACGTTGGTGGAGCGCTGCAGCGACGCGTCTCTCCAACAGCACCCTGGAGAGGTGCGCTGGGCATGGACAAGATAAATATTTTGCGTCTCTGCCTTTGACAAAGTGGGCATTGCTTATCATAGGTCGGCATCAGCGCTCACCTAAAAAGGCCATATGCCACAAGGTGAGAGAAATTGTCATTGTTTTTGGTCATAATTATGCGATGTGTTCTGTGTTGTTGGAGGTGCGCCTTGGTCAGTTTAGCTGAGAAAATGCCGCCCTCGTGAATCTACCGCCCTAGGCGGCTGCCTAATCCTGCCTAATGGGCGGCCCGGCCCTGACACTACCACACACACTACACACACTACAACACACCACACACACTACAACACACTACACACACTACACACACTACCACACACTACCACACACTACAACACATTTATTTTACATTTACATTTTCGTCATTTAGCAGACGCTCTTATCCAGAGCGACTTACAAATTGGTGCATTCACCTTATGAAATGGAAGAAGAACAGCGCCGGGAAGATGGCTGCCGTTTTACAGCCCTCTAACCAATTGTACTATTATGTGTGTTTTTCCGCGTTATTTGTAATTTATTTTGTACATAATGTTTCTGCCATCGTCTCTTATAACCAAAAAGAGCTTCTGGATATCAGGACAGCGATTACTCACCTCGCATTGGACGAAGATTTTTTCTTCAACGAGGCGGTCGCGAAGGATATCCTACAGACACCCGACAAGGCCCAGATCCCCGTCATTCGCGTGAGGAAGAGACGGAGATATCGCGGACGCAGATCCGGGTGCCTTGTAAGGATCCGACGGCGAGCGAGTAAACTGCCTCTCCCATCAATCCTACTAGCCAACGTTCAATCTTTTGAGAATAAAATGGACGAGTTAAGATTACGGTTATCCTACCAACGGGACATTAAAAACTGTAATATCTTATGTTTCACGGAGTCGTGGCTGAACGACAACAATGATAACATTCAGCTAGCAGGCTATACGCTACATCGGCAGGACAGAACGTCTGACTCTGGTAAGACAAGGGGCGGCGGTCTGTGTATATTTGTAAACAACAGCTGGTGCACAAAATCAAATACTAAGGAAGTCTCGAGGTTTTGCTCGCCTGAGGTAGAGTATCTTATGATAAGCTGTAGACCACACTATTTACCAAGAGAGTTTTCATCTATATTTTTCATAGCTGTCTATTTACCACCACAAACCAATGCTGGCATTAAGATTGCTCTGAATGAGTTGTACAAGGCCATTAATCAACAGGAAAACGCTCATCCAGATGCAGCGCTCCTAGTGGCCGGGGACTTTAATGCAGGGAAACTTAAATCCGTTCTACCTAATTTCTACCAGCATGTTAAATGTGCAACCAGAGGGAAAAAAACTCTAGACCACCTTTACTCCACACACAGAGACGCATACAAAGCTCTCCCTCGCCCTCCATTTGGCAAATCTGACCATAACTCTATCCTCCTGATTCCTGCTTATAAGCAAAAACTGAAGCAGGAAGCACCAGTGATTCGGTTAATAAAAAAGTGGTCAGATGACGCAGATGCTAAGCTACAGGACTGTTTTGCTAGCACAGACTGGAACATGTTCCGGGATTCTTCAGACAGCATTGAGGAGTACACCACATCAGTCACTGGCTTCATCAATAAGTGCATCGATGATGTCGTCCCCACAGTGACCGTACGTACATACCCCAACCAGAAGCCATGGATTACAGGAAACATCCGCACTGAGCTAAAGGGTAGAGCTGCCGCTTTCAAGGAACGGGACTCTAACCCGGACGCTTATAAGAAATCCCGCTATGACCTCCGACGAACCATCAAACAGGCAAAGAGTCAATACAGGTCTAAGATTGAATCATACTACACTGGCTCTGACGCTCGTCGGATGTGGCAGGGCTTGAAAACTATTACAGACTACAAAGGGAAGCACAGCCGCGAGCTGCCCAGTGACACAAGCCTACCAGACGAGCTAAACCACTTCTATGCTCGCTTCGAGGCAAGCAACACTGAAGCATGCATGAGAGCACCAGCTGTTCCGGATGACTATGTGATCACGCTCTCCGTAGCCGATGTGAGTAAGACTTTTACGCAGGTCAACATTCACAAGGCCGCAGGGCCAGACGGATTACCAGGACGTGTACTCCGAGCATGTGCTGACCAACTGGCAAGTGTCTTCACTGACATTTTCAACGTGTCCCTGACTGAGTCTGTAATACCAACATGTTTCAAGCAGACCACCATAGTCCCCGTGCCCAAGAACTCTAAGATAACCTGCCTAAATGACTACCGACCCGTAGCACTGACGTCTGTAGCCATGAAGTGCTTTGAAAGACTGGTCATGGCTCACATCAACAGCATAATCCCAGAAACCCTAGACCCACTCCAATTTGCATACCGCCCCAACAGATCCATAGATGATGCAATCTCTATCGCACTCCACACTGCCCTTTCCCACCTGGACAAGAGGAACACCTACGTGAGAATGCTATTCATTGACTACAGCTCAGCATTCAACACCATAGTGCCCTCTAAGCTCATCACTAAGATAAGGATCCTGGGACTAAACACCTCCCTCTGCAACTGGATCCTGGACTTCCTGACGGGCCGCCCCCAGGTGGTAAGGGTAGGTAACAACACATCTGCCACACTGATCCTCAACACGGGGGCCCCTCAGGGGTGCGTGCTCAGTCCCCTCCTGTACTCTCTGTTCACCCATGACTGCATGGCCAGGCACGACTCCAACACCATCATTAAGTTTGCCGACGACACAACAGTGGTAGGCCTGATCACAGACAACGATGAGACAGCCTATAGGGAGGAGGTCAGAGATCTGGCCGTGTGGTGCCAGGACAACAACCTCTCCCTCAACGTGACCAAGACAAAGGAGATGATTGTGGACTACAGGAAAAAAAAGAGGACTGAGCACGCCCCCATTCTCATCGACGGGGCTGTAGTGGAACAGGTTGAGAGCTTCAAGTTCCTTGGTGTCCACATCACCAACAAACTATCATGGTCCAAACACACCAAGACAGTCGTGAAGAGGGCACGACAAAGCCTATTCCCCCTCAGGAGACTAAAAAGATTAAGCAATGGGTCCTCAGATCCTCAAAAAATTCTACAGCTGCACCATCGAGAGCATCCTGACTGGTTGCATCACCGCCTGGTATGGCAACTGCTTGGCCTCTGACCGCAAGGCACTACAGAGGGTAGTGCGTACGGCCCAGTACATCACTGGGGCAAAGCTCCCTGCCATTCAGGACCTCTATACCAGGCGGTGTCAGAGGAAGGCCCTCAAAATTGTCAAAGACTCCAGCCACCCTAGTCATAGACTGTTCTCTCTGCTACCGCACGGCAAGCGGTACCGGAGTGCCAAGTCTAGGTCCAAAAGACTTCTCAACAGCTTCTACCCCCAAGCCATAAGACTCCTGAACAGCTAATCATGGCTACCCGGACTATTTGCACTGCCCCCCCACCCCATCCTTTTTACGCTGCTGCTACTCTGTTAAGTATTTATGCATAGTCACTTTAACTCTACCCACATGTACATATTACCTCAACTACCTCAACTAGCCGGTGCCCCCGCACATTGACTCTGCAACGGTACCCCCCTGTATATATAGCCTCCCTACTGTCACTTTATTTTACTGTATATATAGCCTCCCTACTGTCACTTTATTTTACTTCTGCTCTTTTTTTCTCAACACTTTTTTTGTTGTTGTTTTATTCTTACTTTTTTTGTTTAAAATAAATGCACTGTTGGTTAAGGGCTGTAAGTAAGCATTTCACTGTAATGTCTGCACCTGTTGTATTCGGCGCATGTGACCAATAAAATTTGATTTGATTTGATTTGATGATAGCCAGTGGGACAACCACTTTACAATATTTTGTATTTTTTGTATTTTTTGGGGGGTGGGGTAAGGGGGGGTAGAAGGATTACTTTATCCTATCCCAGCTATTCCTTAAAGAGGTGGGGTTTCAAGTGTCTCCGGAAGGTGGTGAGTGACTCCTCTGTCCTGGCGTCGTGAGGGAGCTTGTTCCACCATTGGGGTGCCAGAGCAGCGAACAGTTTTGACTGGGCTGAGCGGGAACTGTGCTTCCGCAGAGGTAGGGGGGCCAGCAGGCCAGAGGTGGATGAACGCAATGCCCTCGTTTGGGTGTAGGGACTGATCAGAGCCTGAAGGTAAGGAGGTGCCGTTCCCCTCACAGCTCCGTAGGCAAGCACCATGGTCTTGTAACGGATGCGAGCTTCAACTGGAAGCCAGTGGAGTGTGCGGAGGAGCGGGGTGATGTGAGAGAACTTGGGAAGGTTGAACCCCAGACGGGCTACGGCGTTCTGGATGAGTTGTAGGGGTTTAATGGCACAGGCAGGGAACCCAGCCAACAGCGAGTTGCAGTAATCCAGACGGGAGATGACAAGTGCCTGGATTAGGACCTGTGCCGCTTCCTGTGTAAGGCAGGGTCGTACTCTGCGAACACACTACAACACACTACACACACTACAACACACTACACACACTACAACACACTACAACACACTACAACACACTACACACACTACAACACACTACACACACTACAACACACTACAACACACTACAACACACTACACACACTACAACACACTACAACACACTACAACACACTACAACACACTACCACACACTACCACACACTACACACACTACCACAACACACTACAACACACTACAACACACTACAACACACTACAACACACTACCACACACTACACACACTACCACACACTACAACATACCACACACACTACAACACACTACAACACACTACCACACACTACCACACACTACACACACTACCACAACACACTACAACACACTACAACACACTACAACACACTACAACACACTACCACACACTACACACACTACCACACACTACAACATACCACACACACTACACACACTACAACACACTACCACACACTACAACACACTACCACACACTACAACATACCACACACACTACAACACACTACACACACTACAACACACTACAACACACTACAACACACTACAACACACTACAACACACTACCACACACTACCACACACTACACACACTACAACACACTACACCACACTACAACACACTACAACACACTACAACACAGTACCACACACTCCTTTACAGAAGGAAGAAGTGATATAGGTCCAACACAGTGGAACAATGTTGACAACCTCCCCCAGACACAATGGAGAATCATATCCAGGTGGAGCTTCTCATGCGTTTTGTGTGCATGTGTCTCTCCTCCAGGAGTCTTAACATGGGTGGGTGGGCTCTGACAGGATGCTCATTTTGGCGCTGTCATTTCCCATTTGTGATTATTTTAGCCCTCGCTAACTGACAGAAATCACTAGATTTTGTCTCATGGCTCTTTCGTCTACTCTCGGATGGGTTTGTCTTACGACACATTGTCGTCAATATCAAATGTCAGTTCTGTATTGGAAGCTTAGACAGCCTTTAAAGGTTTGGATGACGGTGGAATGTGTACATAGAATATCCTAGTCGCTAGCAAAAGTGGGTCATTGTAATCCTTGACATCTAGAGTTAGATAATGACTTATTTTTTCAACATCACGTTTTTCATTTGCATAAAGCAATAAGCTATCACTTCTGATGTCATACTGTCCTTCAGTCCAGTGTGATCCAACGCACATCATTTCGTGGGGTTCAGGGCCGAAAAAGGTCGGTATGAACGAGAAAGAGCTCGCACACTCATAAAGCACCACCACGTACCTTTATTAATAAACACAACGTTTCCGTCTTCCTCTGGTCATACATATCATCTTGTCCTTCCCCAGCTCTCAGTGTTGAATAGTAGAGTGTCTCTCTCTCTGTCTGTCCTTCCCCAGCTCTGTTGAATAGGAGAGGAACTCTGTCTCTGTCTCTCTGTATCTCTGTCTGTCTCTCTGTATCTCTGTCTGTCTCTCTGTCTCTCTGTATCTCTCTCTGTCTCTCTGTATCTCTGTCTGTCTGTCTCTCTGTATCTCTGTCTGTCTCTCTGTCTCTCTGTCTCTCTGTCTGTCTATATCTCCCTCTGTGTCACTCTCTCTCTGTGTCTGTCTATATCTCTCTTTCTGTCTCTCTGTCTGTCGGGGCAGCAGGTAGCCTGGCGGGTAGGAGCGTTGGGCCAGTAACCGAAAGGTTGCTGGATCGAATCCCCAAGGTAAAAATCTGTCGTTCTGAGCTAGGCAGTTAATGCACTGTTCCCCTGATGACGTTGATGTCCATTTTAAGGCAGCCCCCCGCACCTCTCTGATTCAGAGGGTTGGGTTAAATGCGGAAGACACATTTCAGTTGAATGCATTCAGTTTTACAACTGACTAGGTATCCCCCTTTCCCTTATATTTCTGTCTGTCTATATCTCTCTGTCTGTCTAGATCTCTGTTTGTCTAGATCTCTGTCTGTCTAAATCTCTGTTTGTCTAACTATATATATATCTGTCTGTCTGTCTATCTCGGTCTGCCAGTCTGTCAAAATCTCTCTCTGTCTGTTTCTCTCTCTCTGTCTCTGTCTCGCTCTCTCTCTCTACCCCTCCCTCCCAAACAGATGGCACAAGCTGCCATCTAATTATCGCAAAGTGAACCACCATGGTCCCCATAGAATTTGACTGGGAAAGACCTCCATAGAACTTGACTGGGAAAGACCCCCATAGAACTTGACAGGGAAAGACCCCCATAGAATTTGACTGGGAAAGACCCCCATAGAATTTGACGGGGAAAGACCCCCATAGAACTTGACGGGGAAAGAACCCCATAGAATTTGACGGGGAATTTGACGGGGAAAGACCCCCATAGAACTTGACGGGGAAAGAACCCCATAGAATTTGACGGGGAAAGACCCCCATAGAACTTGACGGGGAAAGAACCCCATAGAATTTGACGGGGAATTTGACGGGGAAAGACCCCCATAGAATTTGACTGGGAAAGAACCCCATAGAATTTGACGGGGAAAGACCCCCATAGAACTTGACGGGGAAAGAACCCCATAGAATTTGACGGGGAATTTGACGGGGAAAGACCCCCATAGAACTTGACGGGGAAAGAACCCCATAGAATTTGACGGGGAAAGACCCCCATAGAACTTGACGGGGAAAGAACCCCATAGAATTTGACGAGGAATTTGACGGGGAAAGACCCCCATTGAACCGAGACTTAACAAGCCATTATTGTCCCTGAAGGGACAAAACATAAGTTAAGTTTAATTAAATTGAATTGAATTTACTGTAGTAGTGTGTTATGGTAATTAGACAGACCCTCTGTCATTCACAACAACCTTGATGCTAATCAGTCAGTTACAAACGGCACATGGTTTCATGCCGAGAAGATCTCTCTCTGTCTCTCTCTCTCTCTCTTACTCTCTTCTCTCTCTCTCTCTCTCTCTCTCTCTCTCTCTCTCTCTCTCTCTCTCTCTCTCTCTCTCTCTCTCTACTCCCTCTCTACCCCTCTCTTTCTCTCTACCCCTCTCTTCTCACTGTTCTCTCTTCTCTCTCTCTCTCTCTCTCTCTCTCTCTCTCTCTCTCTCTCTCTCTGTCTCTCCCTCTACCCCTCACTTTCTAATATGAATTATTCCTGAGTGATAATTGTGTTTTTGTAAATGTGTATCTTGTGAGAATACTCTAGCGGTGGCGGCTATGAACACGCCACTAATGAGTTTACAAGGCTTTTGGGGAGGTGTTAGTTAAAGTGAATCACACAGTCCCTATTTGCACATGATCATCTGTCCTCAACCTAACCAAAGACTGCATCCTGTGGCTCCTAATGAGAATATAATGGAATGTTCTGGAAAACCAACATGTTCTTAATGGCAGTTAAAGGATTGTTCAGGAAAACCCACATTTTCTATACTGAACAAGAATAATAATCACAGTATTAATGGCCCTGGCGGCAACACTTCTTGGCAAAGGCCTTGCAACTAACAGAGATAGAGAGAGAGAGAGAGAGAGAGAGAGAGGGATATGTTTTGGTCCTAACACTAGGGCTGTGACAATTATGGAATTATGGGTAACGATTAATTGTCATGCAAATAACCACTGTTATTGTCATAATTGTCATTTTTATTGAAAAATGTTTTGAGCTTGTAAGGCATCTTTGGAAATTAGCTACAACATACCTAATGAATACAACACAGCTTTGGTGACCCCCATCTCAAAAAATGTATGGTTTTGACCGCTTCAAACTTTTGGAAATGATGCATCTCCTCCTGACCGTGCCGTTCTGTTCGTAAAATGATTAACAACTTTACCATGTAAAAATGTAAAGTTGAATCTCCCCTTCTCCTGAAAAAAGAGTGTAGTAAGACGATTATTATAGAAGGAGAGATCTGTGCTGTCAGTGTTTCAGTAGATGGAGGGAATTGGACAGAGAAGATCTATGCTGTCAGTGTTTCAGTAGATGGAGGGAATGGGACAGACAAGATCTATGCTGTCAACCAGCCTCCTCTATCTCTGGACAGTAGTGGCCGTTGTAACCAGCCTCCTCTATCTCTGGACAGTAGTGGTCGGTGTAACCAGCCTCCTCTATCTCTGGACAGTAGTGGTCGGTGTAACCAGCCTCCTCTATCTCTGGACAGTAGTGGTCGGTGTAACCAGCCTCCTCTATCTCTGGACAGTAGTGGTCGGTGTAACCAGCCTCCTCTACCTCTGGACAGTAGTGGTCGGTGTAACCAGCCTCCTCTACCTCTGGACAGTAGTGGTCGGTGTAACCAGCCTCCTCTACCTCTGGACAGTAGTGGTCGGTGTAACCAGCCTCCTCTACCTCTGGACAGTAGTGGTCGGTGTAACCAGCCTCCTCTACCTCTGGACAGTAGTGGTCGGTGTAACCAGCCTCCTCTACCTCTGGACAGTAGTGGCCGGTGTAACCAGCCTCCTCTACCTCTGGACAGTAGTGGTCGGTGTAACAAGCCTCCTCTACCTCTGGACAGTAGTGGCCGTTGTAACCAGCCTCCTCTACCTCTGGACAGTAGTGGTCAGTGTAACAAGCCTCCTCTACCTCTGGACAGTAGTGGCCGTTGTAACCAGCCTCCTCTACCTCTGGACAGTAGTGGTCGTTGTAACCAGCCTCCTCTACCTCTGGACAGTAGTGGCCGTTGTAACCAGCCTCCTCTACCTCTGGACAGTAGTGGCCGTTGTAACCACACCAGAAAGCTAAACTGAAAGCCTCTTAGTGGTTGATTTTATTAGCCTAACTGCACTGCCAGTCCCATTGTTGTTGGGGTAATGGCCCGGGGAAATGGAATGGCCCTGACCTCTGTGTTGGGGTAATGGCCCGGGGAAATGGAATGGCCCTGACCTCTGTGTTAGGGTAATGGCCTGGGGAAATTGAATGTCTCTGACCTCTGTGTTGGGCTAATGGTCCAGGGAAATGGAATGGCTCTGACCTCTGTGTTGGGGTAATGGTCCAGGGAAATGGAATGGCTCTGACCTCTGTGTTGGGGTAATGGTGCAGGGAAATGGAATGGCTCTGATCTCTGTGTTGGGGTAATGGCTCAGGGAAATGGAATGGCTCTGACCTCTGTGTTGGGGTAATGGCTCAGGGAAATGGAATGGCTCTGATCTCTGTGTTGGGGTAATGGCTCAGGGAAATGGAATGGCCCTGACCTCTGTGTTGGGGTAATGGCCCGGGGAAATGGAATGGCCCTGACCTCTGTGTTAGGGTAATGGCCTGGGGAAATTGAATGTCTCTGACCTCTGTGTTGGGCTAATGGTCCAGGGAAATGGAATGGCTCTGACCTCTGTGTTGGGGTAATGGTCCAGGGAAATGGAATGGCCCTGACCTCTGTGTTGGGGTAATGGTCCAGGGAAATGGAATGGCTCTGACCTCTGTGTTGGGGTAATGGCTCAGGGAAATGGAATGGCTCTGATCTCTGTGTTGGGGTAATGGCTCAGGGAAATGGAATGGCTCTGATCTCTATGTTGGGGTAATGGCCCAGGGAAATGGAATGGCTCTGACCTCTGTGTTGGGGTAATGGCCTAGGGAAATGTATAACAAAGTTTCAGTATAACCCGGCGCAACCAGAATTTAGCAATTAGCATCCACTTTTCTTATTTTCCTATGCCGTGCGGAAAAGACCGTAGCAAGCATTAGGCTAGATTATCTATGAGACGGGCAGAGGAACAGAGATAATGCATGATGACTAGATTATCTATGAGACGGGCAGAGGAACAGAGATAATGCATGATGACTAGATTATCTACGAGACGGGCAGAGGAACAGAGATAATGCATGATGACTAGATTATCTACGAGACGGGCAGAGGAACAGAGATAATGCATGATGACTAGATTCTCTACGAGACAGGCAGAGGAACAGAGATAATGCATGATGACTAGATTCTCTACGAGACAGGCAGAGGAACAGAGATAATGCATGATGACTAGATTCTCTACGAGACGGGCAGAGGAACAGAGATAATGCATGATGACTAGATTCTCTACGAGACGGGCAGAGGAACAGAGATAATGCATGATGACTAGATTCTCTACGAGACGGGCAGAGGAACAGAGATAATGCATGATGACTAGATTCTCTACGAGACAGGCAGAGGAACAGAGATAATGCATGATGACTAGATTCTCTACGAGACAGGCAGAGGAACAGAGATAATGCATGATGACTAGATTCTCTACGAGACGGGCAGAGGAACAGAGATAATGCATGATGACTAGATTCTCTACGAGACAGGCAGAGGAACAGAGATAATGCATGATGACTAGATTATCTACGAGACGGGCAGAGGAACAGAGATAATGCATGATGACTAGATTCTCTACGAGACGGGCAGAGGAACAGAGATAATGCATGATGACTAGATTCTCTACGAGACAGGCAGAGGAACAGAGATAATGCATGATGACTAGATTCTCTACGAGACAGGCAGAGGAACAGAGATAATGCATGATGACTAGATTCTCTACGAGACGGGCAGAGGAACAGAGATAATGCATGATGACTAGATTCTCTACGAGACAGGCAGAGGAACAGAGATAATGCATGATGACTAGATTATCTACGAGACAGGCAGAGGAACAGAGATAATGCATGATGACTAGATTCTCTACGAGACAGGCAGAGGAACAGAGATAATGCATGATGACTAGATTCTCTACGAGACAGGCAGAGGAACAGAGATAATGCATGATGACTAGATTCTCTACGAGACAGGCAGAGGAACAGAGATAATGCATGATGACTAGATTCTCTACGAGACAGGCAGAGGAACAGAGATAATGCATGATGACTAGATTCTCTACGAGACAGGCAGAGGAACAGAGATAATGCATGATGACTAGATTCTCTACGAGACAGGCAGAGGAACAGAGATAATGCATGATGACTAGATTCTCTACGAGACAGGCAGAGGAACAGAGATAATGCATGATGACTAGATTCTCTACGAGACAGGCAGAGGAACAGAGATAATGCATGATGACTAGATTATCTACGAGACGGGCAGAGGAACAGAGATAATGCATGATGACTAGATTATCTACGAGACAGGCAGAGGAACAGAGATAATGCATGATGACTAGATTATCTACGAGACAGGCAGAGGAACAGAGATAATGCATGATGACTAGATTATCTACGAGACAGGCAGAGGAACAGAGATAATGCATGATGACTAGATTATCTACGAGACAGGCAGAGGAACAGAGATAATGCATGATGACTAGATTATCTACGAGACAGGCAGAGGAACAGAGATAATGCATGATGACTAGATTATCTACGAGACAGGCAGAGGAACAGAGATAATGCATGATGACTTAGATAAGAGTAGGGCTTGGCGATATGGCCTAAAAATCATATCTCAATCTTTTTCAAACTTATGTAGAAGTGTTTAGAATATTTCTAAACACTTCTACATTAATGTGGATGTTACCATGATTACGGATAATCCTGAATGAATCGTAAATAAAGATGAGTGAGAAGGTTACAGACAAATATCATACCCCCAAGACATTCGAACCTCTCACCATTACAATAACAGGGGAGGTTAGCATTTTTGGGAGGGTATGATATTTATGCCTCTAACTTTCTCACTCATCATTATTCACGATTCATTCATGATTATCCATAATCATGGTAACATACACATTAATGTAGAAGTGTTTAGAAACAAATTCTATTCTTATTTACAATAAAAGTGACTCCAAAATGACATAATACATTATTTACCATTAATTTCTATTGGGCACAAAATAATCTGAAACACAACCAAAACAAACAGCAAATCGATCTAACAAATGTGTAGAGTCACAAGCTTGATGTAGTCATTGCCTGCTATGAATATGGGACAAAATACTTAACTTTTTGCTACCTTAATACACATAAGTAAATCTGTCCCAATACTTTTGGTCCCCTAAAATAGGGGGGGACTATGTACATAAAGTGCTGTAATTTCTAAACGGTCTGCACTTTAGCCTCATAGTCATTGTATCATTTCAAATCCAAAACAACAAAACATTTGTCACTGTCCCAATACTTTTGGAGCTCACTGTATATCTCGATATAAAAAAAAAAAAAAGTTTTCTCTAAATAAGCGTTGTTGCACAATTAAAGGTCAATACACTGTATTTCAAACAGTCTGGAATAATCTAATGAATTCAGGGTTTGTAAAATTTATACATAGGCTAAATATAAGCCTTCAAGCATAAGACCCACTAATAATTTAATTATTTTATAAAAATAGTTTAACTTGCTTATTTGCAATAATCACAGATATGGCATTCAAATATGTCTATGAAAATGTCATTTTTGCTACAAATGTAACCAGAATCATGCTCAATGCACATCCACTAATAATGACCAACTTCTGGTAGCAGGCATTCTAGAAAATTAACACAGTTGCCAATTCCTTATATAAATTAGTATTTTTATGCTCATTGCACATTTATAAAACACAGGCTAGACAGCTAGCACATAAGTCTGCTAGCGGTATGTGGTACTGCAATGCCGCGTGCGACAAACTGAGTATGAATTTTCCACAATCATGTTCATTGATACCCGGTCTTAGTAGGTTCTGCTCTGTTCAAAATATTGGGAGTTGAGACATAAAAAAGGTATCGTTACAAAGGTTACGTTCTCCTCTATTACAGTAAAATAATGTCTCCATGTGTTTCGGTGTCAATATGACCCATTTATGTCGGACCAAACCTCAAATGCAAATAGCGAGTTGAAACGGCTTTGTTGTTGTGAGTGGCGGGGGGAGGGTCTTGGTGTCTGAATGGCGAGGGGAGGGGCTTGGTGTCTAATTGGTGGGGGGAGGGGCTTGGTGTCTGAGTGGCGGGGGGAGGGGCTTAGTGTCTGAGTTGGGGGGGTAGGGGCGTGGTGTCTGAGTGTCGGGGGAGGGGCTTGGTGTCTGACTGGCAGGGGAGGGGCTTGGTGTCTGATTGGTGGGGGGAGGGGCTTGGTGTCTGAGTGGCGTGGGGAGGGGCTTGGTGTCTGAGTGGCGGGGGGAGGGGCTTGGTGTCTGACTGGTGGGGGGAGGGGCTTGGTGTATGAGTGGCGGTTGCTCAGTTTGGACGGGCGGCCAGCTCTAGGAAGAGTCTTGGTGGTTCCAAACTTCTTCCATTTAAGAATGATGGAGACCACTGTGTTCTTGGGGACCTTCAATGCTGCAGAAATGTTTTGGTCCCCTTCCCCAGATCTGTGCCTCGACACAATCCTGTCTCGGAGCTCAACAGACAATTCCTTCGACCTCATGGCTTGGTTTCTGCTCTGACATGCACTGTCAACTGTGGGACCTTATGTAGACATGTGTGTGCCTTTCCAAATCATGTCCAATCAATTGAATTTACCACAGGTGGACTTCAATCAAGTTGTAATAATATAATAATAATATAATATGCCATTTAGCAGACGCTTTTATCCAAAGCGACTTACAGTCATGCGTGCATACATATTTTTTTTTTGTGTATGGGTGGTCCCGGGGATCGAACCCACTACCTTGGCGTTACAAGCGCCGTGCTCTACCAGCTGAGCTACAGAGGACCACATCTCAAGGATGATCAATGAAAACAGGATGCACCTGAGCTCAATTTCGAGTCTCTAAACTGGCTCTAACCAGAATAGAAAGAGGAGTGGGAGGCCCCGGTGCACAACTGAGCAAGAGGACAAATACACTGCTCAAAAAAATAAAGGGAACACTTAAACAACACAATGTAACTCCAAGTCAATCACACTTCTGTGAAATCAAACTGTCCACTTAGGAAGCAACACTGATTGACAATACATTTCACATGCTGTTGTGCAAATGGAATGGACAACAGGTGGAAATTATAGGTAATTAGCAAGACACCCCCAATAAAGGACTGGTTTTGCAGGTGGTGACCACAGACCACTTCTCAGTTCCTATGCTTCCTGGCTGATGTTTTGGTCACTTTTGAATGCTGGCGGTGCTTTCACTCTAGTGGTAGCATGAGACGGAGTCTACAATCCACACAAGTGGCTCAGGTAGTGCAGCTCATCCAGGATGGCACATCAACGCGAGCTGTGGCAAGAAGGTTTGCTGTGTCTGTCAGCGTAGTGTCCAGAGCATGGAGGCGCTACCAGGAGACAGGCCAGTACATCAGGAGACGTGGAGGAGGCCGTAGGAGGGCAACAACCCAGCAGCAGGACTGCTACCTCCGCCTTTGTGCAAGGAGGAGCAGGAGGAGCACTGCCAGAGCCCTGCAAAATGACCTCCAGCAGGCCACAAATGTGCATGTGTCTGCTCAAACGGTCAGAAACAGACTCCATGAGGGTGGTATGAGGGCCCGACGTCCACAGGTGGGGGTTGTGCTTACAGCCCAACACCGTGCAGGACGTTTGGCATTTGCCAGAGATCACCAAGATTGGCAAATTCGCCACTGGCGCCCTGTGCTCTTCACAGATGAAAGCAGGTTCACACTGAGCACATGTGACAGACGTGACAGAGTCTGGAGACGCCGTGGAGAACGTTCTGCTGCCTGCAACATCCTCTAGCATGACCGGTTTGGCGGTGGGTCAATCATGGTGTGGGGTGGCATTTCTTTGGGGGGCCGCACAGCCCTCCATGTGCTCGCCAGAGGTAGCCTGACTGCCATTAGGTACAGAGATGAGATCCTCAGACCCCTTGTGAGACCATATGCTGGTGCGGTTGGCCCTGGGTTCCTCCTAATGCAAGACAATGCTAGACCTCATGTGGCTGGAGTGTGTCAGCAGTTCCTGCAAGAGGAAGGCATTGATGCTATGGACTGGCCCGCCCGTTCCCCAGACCTGAATCCAATTGAGCACATCTGGGACATCATGTCTCGCTCCATCCACCAATGCCACGTTGCATCACAGACTGTCCAGGAGTTGGCGGATGCTTTAGTCCAGGTCTGGGAGGAGATCCCTCAGGAGACCATCCGCCACCTCATCAGGAGCATGCCCAGGCGTTGTAGGGAGGTCATACAGGCACGTGGAGGCCACACACACTACTGAGCCTCATTTTGACTTGTTTTTGTCACGCCCTGGCTCTGGGGACTATGTTATGTTGAGCCAGGGTGTGTAAGTCTATGTTTAATTTTCTATGTTGGTCTGAGTGACTCCCAATCAGAGGCAACAAGTGTCAGCTGGGTGTCTCTGATTGGGAGCCATATTTAACTGTTTGTCTTGCACTTTGTGTTTTGTGGTTTCTTGTTCCTTTTGGTTGTGTATCGAAGGACTTCACGTTTCGTTCTTTGTTTTGATCGTGTGATCAGTTGAATAAATATAATATGTTCACCCGCAACGCTGCGCCTTGGTCCTCTCTGTTCGACGAGCGTGACAGAAGAAACCACCTTAACCAGATCAAGCAGCGTGTTCTGGAGCCATCGCTGGCAGATCTCCGTGGCAACCTCGACTGGATCAAGCAGCGTGACGAGGAGAGAGGATGGACGTGGGAGGAGATGATTGCGAGTCTGGCAAGAGGGAGGAGAGACCCCCAGGAAATTTTTAGGGGGGGGCTCACGACGTCGGGCCAGCAGGTGTACGGGTTAGAGCGGTGCAAAGCGTTGGCAGAGAAGGCCGCCAGGTTAGGGGGGCCACTGGGCACAGAGGAGAGGGAAAGTGTGGAGGCACGGCGAGAGGTACTGGGGTGTGTTACCAGTCCGGTCCGGCCCGTTCCTGATCCCTGCGTGGGGCCAGTGGTGTGTGTCCCCAGTACGGTCCGGCCTGTTCCTGCCATTCCCACCAAGTCAGTGGTGCGCGTCGTCAGCCCGGCCCGGCCTGTTCCTGCCATTCCCACCAAGTCAGTGGTGCGCGTCGTCAGCCCAGCCCGGCCTGTTCCTGCCATTCCCACCAAGTCAGTGGTGTGCGTCGACAGCCCAGCCCGGCCTGTCCCTGCTCCACGCACAAAGCCTACGGTGTGCGTCGTCAGCCCGGCCCGGCCTGTTCCTGCCATTCCCACCAAGTCAGTGGTGCGCGTCGTCAGCCCAGCCCGGCCTGTTCCTGCCATTCCCACCAAGTCAGTGGTGTGCGTCGACAGCCCAGCCCGGCCTGTCCCTGCTCCACGCACAAAGCCTACGGTGTGCGTCGACAGCCCAGCCCGGCCCGTTCCTGCTCTCCGCACCAAGTCTGTGGTGCGCGTCGCCAGCCCAGTCCGGCCCATCCAAGCTTCCCGCACCAAGCCAGTGGTGTGCGTCGTCAGTCCGGCACGGCCCGTTCCTGCTCTCCGCACCAAGTCTGTGGTGCGCGTCGCCAGCCCAGTCCGGCCCATCCAAGCTTCCCGCACCAAGCCAGTGGTGTGCGTCGTCAGCCCTGTCCGGCCCGTTCCTGCTCTCCGCACCAAGTCTGTGGTGCGCGTCGCCAGCCCGGTCCGGCCCGTCCAAGCTCCCCGCACCGGGTCAGTGGTGCGCGTCGTCAGCCCGGTCCGGCTCATTCCTGCTCCCCGCACCAAGTCAGGGGTGCGCTTCGTCAGCCCGGTCCGGCCCGTTCCTCCTCCACGCATCAAGCCAGGGGTGTGCGTCGTCAGTCCAGCACAACCCGTGCCTGGGTCATGTCCGGAGCCGGATCCGCCGCCGAGGCGGAGTGCCCACCCGGTCCCTCCCCTGTTGTGGTTGTTTGGCGCGGCCGGAGTCCGCGCCTTTGGGGGGGGGTACTGTCACGCCCTGGCTCTGGGGACTATGTTATGTTGAGCCAGGGTGTGTAAGTCTATGTTTAATTTTCTATGTTGGTCTGAGTGACTCCCAATCAGAGGCAACGAGTGTCAGCTGGGTGTCTCTGATTGGGAGCCATATTTAACTGTTTGTCTTGCACTTTGTGTTTTGTGGTTTCTTGTTCCTTTTGGTTGTGTATCGAAGGACTTCACGTTTCGTTCTTTGTTTTGATCGTGTGATCAGTTGAATAAATATAATATGTTCACCCGCAACGCTGCGCCTTGGTCCTCTCTGTTCGACGAGCGTGACAGTTTTAAGGACATTACATCAAAGTTGGATCAGCCACTTTAATTTTGAGGGTGACTCCAAATCCAGACCTCCATGGGTTGATAAATTTGATTTCCATTGATCATTTTTGTGTGATTTTGTTGTCAGCACATTCAACTATGTAAAGAAAAAAGTATTTAATGAGATTATTTCATTCATTCAGATCTAGGATGTGTTATTTTAGTGTTCCCTTTATTTTTTGAGCAGTGTACATTAGAGTGTCTAGTTTGAGAAACAGACGCCTCACAGGTCCTCAACTGGCAGCTTCATTAAATAGTACCCGCAAAACACCAGTCTCAACGTCAACAGTGAAGAGGTGACTCCGGGATGCTGCCCTTCTAGGCAGAGTTGCAAAGAAAAAGCCATATCTCAGACTGGCCAATCAAAATAAAAGATGGGCAAAAGAACACAGACACTGGACAGAGGAAGATTGGAAAAAAGTGTTATGGACAGACAAATCAAAGTTTGAGGTGTTTGGATCACAAAGAAGAACATTTGTTAGACGCAGACCAAATGAAAATATGCTGGAGGAGTGCTTGATGCCATCTGTCAAGCATGGTGGAGGCAATGTGATGGTCTGGGGTGCTTTGGTGGTGGTAAAGTGGGAGATTTGTACAGGGTAAAAAGGATCTTGAAGAAGGAAGGCTATCACTCCATTTTGCAACGTCATGCCATACCCTGTGGACGGCGCTTGATTGGAGCCAATTTCCTCCTACAACAGAACAATGACCCAAAGCACAGCTCCAAACTATGCAATAACTATTTAGGAAAGAAGCAGTCAGCTGGTATTCTGTCTATAATGGAGTGGCCAGCACAGTCACCGGATCGCAACCCTATTGAGCTGTTGTGGGAGCAGCTTGTATGGTATGTAAGACGTGCCCATCAAGCCAATCCAATTTGTGGGAGGTGCTTCAGGAAGCATGGGGTGAAATCTCTTCAGATAACTAGAATGCCAATGGTCTGCAAGGCTGTAATTGCTGCATATGGAGGATTCTTTGACGAAAGCAAAGTTTGAAGGACACAATTATTATTTCTATTAAAAATCATTATTTCTAACCTTGTCAATGACTACATTTCCTATGCATTTTGCTATATTTCCTATTCTAACGAATTTCATGTATGTTTTCATGGAAAACAAGGACATTTCTAAGTGACCCCAAACTTTTGAATGGTAGTGTATATTTTTGATGCACATTTTCTCTTGTCCTTTGCTCCTGACTGCATGGCTGCCATAGAAATAGCATGAATAGAACGGGTGCCCCCCATTCAAGTCAATAATGGCATAATATGTGGAAGCAGGAAGTAGAAGCAGGAAGTGTACCCATCTATATGTGCTGTGATTTGTTGATTCAACTCAACTGACATTACAAAAAATACATTATTTGCATGAGCCACAACAGTTAACATCATTTGAATTAACATTATACATTACTATGGAAATTATTGCATCAGAATACCAGGCAACCGTTGTGAGTGTACCCATGAGTTTCCCAGTCAAATTGCCATGGTAAGAGGTTCTAAGCCTGTTCTATTCATTTTATTTCTATGTGTGCTGCTGCTGCAGGGAGGGGGCGTGGCCTAGGCATTGCTGCAACACCTTGCTTGTTTCAGCAAGGAGCAACATCACGTTGTTAATAGTCCACGTTACCGCAGAAACGGAATGAACCGCACGAATGCCCAGCTGTCCCGTCTTCAGTTCGTTTGACACCAAAAAAAATGTTTTTCCATAACTGTCGCTTACACGGTTATATGGTAATTGTGCCAGCCCTAGCTTTAATCACTGCATAGAATGTGACTAATTAATGAGGTGAATTGTAGATTAAACTTCTGTTTTTCTCTCTTTCTCCCGCTCTCTTGTTTTTTCTCTACCTCTTTCTTTCTCTCTCGCTCTCTCCTTCTCAACGTCTCTCTCTCTCCTTCTCGCCATCCCCCTCTCTCTCTCTATCCTTCTCAACATCTCTCTCCTTCTCTCCTTCTCAACATCTCTCTCTCTCTCTCTCTCTCTCTCTCTCTCTCTCTCTCTCTCTCTCTCTCCTCTCTCTCTCTCTCTCTCTCTCTCTCTCTCTCTCTCTCTCTCTCTCTCTCTCTCCTTCTCAACATCTCACTCCATCTCACCATCTCTCTCTCTTTCTTTCTCTCTCTCCTTTTCACCATCTCTTTCTCTCTCTCTCTTTCTCTCTCTCTCTCTCTCTTTCTCACCATCTCTCTCTCTCTCTTTATCTCTCTCTTCTCTCTCTCTCTCGCTCACCATCTCTCTCTCTCTCTCACCATCTCTCTCGCTCCTTCTCAACATCTCACTCCTTCTCACCTCTCTCTCTTTCTTTCTCTCTCTCCTTTTCACCATCTCTTTCTCTCTCTTTCTCACCATCTCTCTCTCTCTTTCTCACCATCTCTCTCTCTCTTTATCTCTCTCTCTCACCATCTCTCTCTCTCTCTCTCTCACCATCTCTCTCTCTCTCTCTCTCTCTCTCTCTCTCTCTCTCTCTCTCTCTCTCTCTCTCTCACCATCTCTCTCGCTTCTTCTCAACATCTCTCTCCTTCTCACCATCTCTCTCTCTCTTTCATTCATTCTCTCTCTCTCTCTCTCTCTCTCTCTCTCTCTCTCTCTCTCTCTCTCTCTCTCTCTCTCTCTCTCTCTCTCTCTCTCTCTCTCTCTCTCTCTCTCTCTCTCTCTCTCTCTCTCTCTCTCTCTCTCTCTCTCTCTCTCTCTCTCTCTCTCTCTCTCTCTCTCTCTATCCCGCTCTTCTCTCCCTCTCTCCGTCCTTCTCACCATCCATCTCTCTCGCTGAGCAGCTAGGAAGACGTGTGCCCCGGCAGAGTTTGCCTGTGCCAACGGCCAGTGTGTACCAGGCCGCTGGCGCTGTGACGGGGAACCAGAGTGTCCCGACGGCTCGGATGAGGCAGACGCCACCTGCAGTAAGTCAGAGCTGACTCGGTATACTCAACTCCAATGTTTTCCCCATTCACAGTCACCTAACCACTCACCCAACTCAACCACCCATCAATGGTCACCACCATCCAACCACCCTTACATGGTCACCTTACCATCTATGTACCTATTCAGTGACACTGCATTTACCCTGACTTCTCTTTCTCTCTGCGCTATCCCTCTACCTCACTCTGCTCCTATTTTACTGTTTCTTGGAAGCTCATCAGATTGATGCTCTCAAAAAATTCCCAGAGATATTGGTACCAAAGTATGATTCATAGTCCCAGCATCAATAGGTCCAGAGAGCATATTAAAAGTCCTAACCAACTGCGGTACCTGATCATCAGACCTCTGCACTAGAAAGGCTAAAAGGCAGATTAATTACAGCTCGATTCTTCACACTCACACCCTATCTGAATATTATGCAGCTCCGCTTCTCTCCGCTCCTATGTGCCAGCCAGCCAGACAGCATCTAATTAGGCTTTTGAAGCCAAGACCCAGCGTTTGTAATAGCCCCTGCTGCTCCACTTGGGCACCGGTTCAGCCGCCTCTCACTCAAGCCTCCAGCACGGGCCCTCGCCTCGGCTCGCTTCGCCTCGCCCACACACTTCCCCACTAGACCAGCGTCTGATGTTGGAGAGAGGCAGGAGGTGTAGCCTGATCACTGCCAAGCTCTTAGAGGTGTAGCCTGATCACTGCCAAGCCCTTAGAGGTGTAGCCTGGTCACTGCCAAGCTCTTAGAGGTGTAGCCTGATCACTGCCAAGCTCTTAGAGGTGTAGCCTGGTCACTGCCAAGCTCTTAGAGGTGTAGCCTGATCACTGCCAAGCTCTTAGAGGTGTAGCCTGATCACTGCCAAGCTCTTAGAGGTGTAGCCTGATCACTGCCAAGCCCTTAGAGGTGTAGCCTGATCACTGCCAAGCTCTTAGAGGTGTAGCCTGATCACTGCCAAGCTCTTAGAGGTGTAGCCTGGTCACTGCCAAGCTCTTAGAGGTGTAGCCTGATCACTGCCAAGCTCTTAGAGGTGTAGCCTGATCACTGCCAAGCTCTTAGAGGTGTAGCCTGATCACTGCCAAGCTCTTAGAGGTGTAGCCTGGTCACTGCCAAGCTCTTAGAGGTGTAGCCTGATCACTGCCAAGCTCTTAGAGGTGTAGCCTGATCACTGCCAAGCTCTTAGAGGTGTAGCCTGATCACTGCCAAGCTCTTAGAGGTGTAGCCTGGTCACTGCCAAGCTCTTAGAGGTGTAGCCTGATCACTGCCAAGCTCTTAGAGGTGTAGCCTGATCACTGCCAAGCTCTTAGAGGTGTAGCCTGATCACTGCCAAGCTCTTAGAGGTGTAGCCTGGTCACTGCCAAGCTCTTAGAGGTGTAGCCTGGTCACTGCCAAGCTCTTAGAGGTGTAGCCTGGTCACTGCCAAGCTCTTAGATGTGTAGCCTGGTCACTGCCAAGCTCTTAGAGGTGTAGCCTGATCACTGCCAATCTCTTAGAGGTGTAGCCTGATCACTGCCAAGCTCTTAGAGGTGTAGCCTGATCACTGCCAAGCTCTTAAAGGTGTAGCCTGATCACTGCCAAGCTCTTAGAGGTGTAGCCTGATCACTGCCAAGCTCTTAGAGGTGTAGTCTGATCACTGCCAAGCTCTTAGAGGTGTAGCCTGATCACTGCCAAGCTCTTAGAGGTGTAGCCTGGTCACTGCCAAGCTCTTAGGGGTGTAGCCTGATCACTGCCAAGCTCTTAGAGGTGTAGCCTGATCACTGCCAAGCTCTTAGAGGTGTAGCCTGATCACTGCCAAGCTCTTAGAGGTGTAGCCTGGTCACTGCCAAGCTCTTAGAGGTGTAGCCTGATCACTGCCAAGCTCTTAGAGGTGTAGCCTGATCACTGCCAAGCTCTTAGAGGTGTAGCCTGATCACTGCCAAGCTCTTAGAGGTGTAACCTGATCACTGCCAAGCTCTTAAAGGTGTAGCCTGATCACTGCCAAGCTCTTAGAGGTGTAGCCTGATCACTGCCAAGCTCGTAGAGGTGTAGCCTGATCACTGCCAAGCTCTTAGAGGTGTAGCCTGATCACTGCCAAGCCCTTAGAGGTGTAGCCTGATCACTGCCAAGCTCTTAGAGGTGTAGCCTGATCACTGCCAAGCTCTTAGAGGTGTAGCCTGATCACTGCCAAGCTCTTAGAGGTGTAGCCTGATCACTGCCAAGCTCTTAGAGGTGTAGCCTGATCACTGCAAAGCTCTTAGAGGTGTAGCCTGATCACTGCCAAGCTCTTAGAGGTGTAGCCTGATCACTGCCAAGCTCTTAGAGGTGTAGCCTGATCACTGCCAAGCTCTTAGAGGTGTAGCCTGATCACTGCCAAGCTCTTAGAGGTGTAGCCTGATCACTGCCAAGCTCTTAGAGGTGTAGCCTGATCACTGCCAAGCTCTTAGAGGTGTAGCCTGGTCACTGCCAAGCTCTTAGAGGTGTAGCCTGATCACTGCCAAGCTCTTAGAGGTGTAGCCTGGTCACTGCCAAGCTCTTAGAGGTGTAGCCTGATCACTGCCAAGCTCTTAGAGGTGTAGCCTGATCACTGCCAAGCTCTTAGAGGTGTAGCCTGATCACTGCCAAGCCCTTAGAGGTGTAGCCTGATCACTGCCAAGCTCTTAGAGGTGTAGCCTGATCACTGCCAAGCTCTTAGAGGTGTAGCCTGGTCACTGCCAAGCTCTTAGAGGTGTAGCCTGATCACTGCCAAGCTCTTAGAGGTGTAGCCTGATCACTGCCAAGCTCTTAGAGGTGTAGCCTGGTTCGGAAAGTATTCAGACCCCTTTACTTTTTCCGTTTACTTACAGCCTTATTCTTAAATGGATTAAATAAAAAATTGTCCTCATCAATCTACACATTATACCCCATCATGACAAAATGAAAACAGGTTTTTAGAAATATCTGTAAATTTATTAAAATAAAAAAACAGAAAAACCTTATTTACATAAGTATTCAAACCCTTTGCAATGAGTCTCGAAATTGTTTCCATTGATCATCCTTGAGATGTTTCTACAACTTCATTGGAGTCCACCTATGGTTAATTCAATTGATTGGACATGATTTGGAAAGGCACATACCTGTCTATATAAGGTCCCACAGTTGACAGTGCATGTCAGAGCAAAAACCAAGCCATGAGGTCGAAGGAATTGTCCGTAGAGCTCCGAGACAGGTGTCATGACTGTCCATGAGAATTCAAATAGGTCAGATCAGGTTTGCAATGAATAACTTAAATCAGACCCCCTCTCACCCGTAGAGGGGGGTTAACAGTTGTAAATCAACAAAGAAGGCCAGGCTCTCCATTTCAAGATCCCACAAAGGAATGACTTTGTTCCAACATACTTTTTCCCGCTGAAACTTTTAACACGTTCAAAACCGAATACTGGAACAATATTTCTAACATAGAATGTGGGGAATAGTCGGAGGCGATCTGTTGGACACTAAGGTCATTCTGTTTGTTATTTTGTGATGTCATTAAAAATGTTATAAAGGAAATACTGTAACTTGGAAAGTATACCCACTACATGTACGAAGTTTCCATCCTATACCTTGTGCATGTAATATGAAACATGATGAAAGTGTTTTTGTTAAGAGAGGGATGTGATTTGAGAACTTATATGAGAATTGTTTTTCATAACTTGGCACAATTAGTAGTCACTATCCAATGTGAGGTCAGAAAGCGTGTCAGCCTGACGGAACCGCCCCCTTTCGAGCAGAGTGTATAAAAGGATGGGTTACGAATTAACATATCAGACCAGAAAACGTGAAAGCGGCAGCTACACGTTTAAAATGAGAAGGAAAGAAGGAAAACTCACCTCCCGGACAGTCACTGGTACGGCTGATTAGCTGTCCTAAGTAAAGTATCTTCGAAAGCGAATTTAAGTAGGACCATCCTATTACTCTGCTCAAGCCATCCTGTTACGCTACGCCCATTACCCTACTGGGAACCATCGATACGGCTGGCTAGCCTATCTTCAAAGAAGCAGCTTCAAGAGTGAATGGAAGGAAAATCAACTCTGTAGTTCTGTTCAGGACTACACAACAAGTCATCGGAGACCGGACAACTAAGAAGAAGAGAACAACAGTAGAAGACTTGTTGGAACCTGTTTTGACAATCAGAGCCTTACAAGCGTGCCGCGAGAAGGCCCAACTCCCTTTCCAGGGCGGCCCGTTTCACCGAGAGATGCCCGGCGAACTAAGACATTTCACGTAAATACATTCATGATTTCTTACTCAAAGCGGGTGGCGGTTTGTGTGCCAAGTATGTAATTACTGTAGGTGAGAGTAGTTTCTGAATGTATCAAGGATAAGTGTCTCTCTCCCTCTCTTTCTTCCTCTCCATCTCTT
The DNA here is from genome assembly GCF_964263955.1 of Coregonus lavaretus. Lineage (NCBI taxonomy): Eukaryota > Metazoa > Chordata > Actinopteri > Salmoniformes > Salmonidae > Coregonus > Coregonus lavaretus. The sequence continues at coordinate 13,791 of NW_028163863.1, read as the reverse complement.
CTCTTTAACAAGCCATGTTGTTGTCATTCCGCTAGGGACCTGTTTTCTCCAGTCAATAACCGGTGCAGAGTGTGTATGTTTATCCTGTGTTCCCATTTAATTAGCTAGTAAATAAATAATTAAACCAATTTTTGTACTACTGAATCGTAAGTAAGGCTCTGGTTTTTGCAGATGCAAGGAGGATACGACTTTCAGAATGATGATATGATACGAGGTTATGATTAATGAGTTGACTGTTTATAGTTGTGATCGGTAAATACTTTTTAGAGTTTAATTCGGGAGATGGTAACTCTTGAAAGAACCGCTCTCGTGGTGCCCCAGATACTAATGAGTTAATTGTTACATGATTAATTTAGTCGGGTAACAATTAAACATAGTTAGTTAATTAGAGATAACAGTCTTCAGATTCATGTTAAAGAAGTCACGACACAGGATTGTGTCGAGGCACAGATCTGGGGAAGGGTACCAGAACATTTCTGCAGCATTGAAGGTCCCCAAGAACACAGTGGCCTCCATCTTTCTTAAATGGAAGAAGTTTGGAACCACCAAGACTCTTCCTAGAGCTGGCTGCCCGGCCAAGCAGAGCAATCGGGGGAGAAGGGCCTTGGTCAAGGAGGTGACCAAGAACCTGATGGTCACTCTTACAGAGCTTCAGAGTTCCTCTGTGGAGATGGGAGAACCTTCCAGAAGGACAACCATCTCTGCAGCACTCCACCAATCAGGCCATTATGGTAGAGTGGCCAGACGGCAGCCACTCCTCAGTAAAAGGCACATGACAGCCTGCTTGGAGTTTGCCAAAAGGCACCTAAAGGACTCTCAGACCATGAGAAACAAGATTCTCTGGTCTGATGAAACCAAGATTGAACTCTTTGGCCTGAATGCCAAGCGTCACATCTGGAGGAAACCTGGCACCATCCCTACGGTGAAGCATGGTGGTGGCAGCATAATGCTGTGGGGATATTTTTCAGCGGCAGGGACTGGGAGACTAGTCAGGATCGAGGGAAAGATGAGCGGAGCAAAGTACAGAGAGATCCTTGATGAAAACCTGCTCCAGAGCGCTCAGGACCTCAGGCTGGGGCAAAGGTTCACCTTCCAACAGGACAACGACCCTAAACACACAGCCAAGACAACGCAGGAGTGGCTTCGGGACAAGTCTCTGAATGTCCTTGAGTGGCCCAGCCAAAGCCTGGACTTGAACCCGATTGAACATCTCTGGAGAGACCTGTAAATAGCTGTGCAGCGACGCTCCCCAACCAACCTGACAGAGCTTGAGAGGATCTGCAGAGAAGAATGGGAGAAACTCCCCAAATACAGGTTTGCCAAGCTTGTAGCGTCATACCCAAGAAGACTTGAGGCTGTAATTGCTGCCAAAGGTGCTTCAACAAAGTTTATTTTATTTTATTTATTTAACCTTTATTTAACCAGGTAAGCCAGTTGAGAACAAGTTCTCATTTACAACTGCGACCTGGCCAAGATAAAGCAAAGCAGTGCGATAAAAACAACAACACAGAGTTACATATGGGGTAAACAAAACATAAAGTCAAAAATACAACAGAAAATATATATACAGTGTGTGCGAATGTAGTAAGTTATGGAGGGAAGGCAATAAATACGCCATAATAGTTAAAATTTCGTATTAACACTGGAATGATAGATGTGCAGAAGATGATGTGCAAATAGAGATACTGGGGTGCAAATTAGCAAAATAAATAACAATATGGGGATGAGGTAGTTTGGTGGGCTAATTTCAGAATGGCTGTGTACAGGTGCAGTGATCGATAAGCTGCTCTGACAACTGACGCTTAAAGTTAGTGAGGGAGATAAGAGTCTCCAGCTTCAGAGATTTTTGCAGTTCGTTCCAGTCATTGGCAGCAGAGAATTGGAAGGAATGGCGGCCAAAGGAGGTGTTGGCATTGGGGATGACCAGTGAGATATACCTGCTGGATCGCATACTACGGGTGGGTGTTGCTATGGTGACCAATGAGCTAAGATAAGACGGGGATTTGCCTAGCAGTGATTTATAGATGACCTGGAGCCAGTGGGTTTGGCAACGAATATGTAGTGAGGGCCAGCCAACAAGAGCGTACAGGTCACAATGGTGGGTAGTATATGGGGCTTTGGTGACAAAACGGATGGCACTGTGATAGACTACATCCAATTTGCTGAGTAGAGTGTTGGAGGCTATTTTGTAAATGACAGTACTGAGTAAAGGGTCTGAATACTTATGTAAATGTGATATTTCAGTTTTTTAGAAATTTGCAGAGATTTCTACAAACCTGTTTTTGCTTTGTCATTATGGGATATTGTGTGTAGATTGATGAGGGGGAGAAAATGATTTAATCAATTTTAGAATAAGGTTGTAACGTAACAAAATGTGGAAAAAGTCAAGGGGTCTGAATACTTTCCGAATGCTCTGTATTCAAGTCTGAGTCAAGACCGAGACCACAGCTATTCCAGTCCGAGTCAAGACCGGGACTGGAGCTATTTGAGTCCGAGTCAAGACTGAGACCAAGACGAAGAGGGGTTCGAGTCCGAGTCAAGACTGAGACCAGTACAACCTGATACTACCCACTCACGTTTTGATCTTGTGATTGGTTGAACACAAAGTCTGTCATTGAGCTCGCTATTTAAAAGGAATTTTCGTGCATTTACCATAGCAGAAAGGGAGTTGGAAAAAGCAAATGTTATCGTATATTTCCCCCCCCCCGTCATTTTCTACTGATTTATCAGGTTGTGTGGGTCGTTATCTCATGAATAATGCATGAAGAACAGAACAGCCGACAAGTCGCCAACGTTAATGTCACCCTCAGAAAGTTAGTGTGAGGGCGAGTTAGAGAAAGAGACAGGGACCTCTGAAGGATAACATGTTTGCATTGGAAATCCAATTAAATATGAATAAGGGAGGAATTTTGTCTCTGTGTGGGCGGAGATAGAGATCACGGGAAAAAAACTAAAAAGCCTATTTAAATGGAATAATACACCAATACGGTTGATTAAATCTTGTATGTATGCTCATGTAGTACAAGAGGAGGCCTACAACTCATGTTCACATAATATCATTTTCCATTCAATTAATATGAATCACTTATGGATTCATGTTGTATTGGCAGCAGGGTTAAACCATTACACTTGGTTTCCATGGCTACTGTACAGCAAATGATTGTCCCCCACGATGATGATTGGGGGTGGCGGGGGGTGGGGGGTGGGGGGGGGACGACGACTATGGATCTGCCTTCATCTTAAGTTAGTCACATGCAATATCTCAGATACCTCTGGCCCGATTTTAACAGAACTTGGGTGAATGATGCTTCTTGCCATAGAGATCCGGCATTTACAAAATGTCACTGATTGACCCAAGGGGGCGCTATTGTAATCAACTGATATTCCAAACTTTGAACAAGCATATCTCCTGTCTCGTTTGTCATGACATTTTGTACATATATGCATCTCTTCATGAGAAACACGTTTCCCATAAGGATCTATAAGCTCCGCCCATTCACAAAAGGTGAACATTTTGAAATGATGTGTAGACTGTCTATAGGCTGTAATTCCAAACAGAAACAGTTGATAATTAAGAAGACTTGATCTTTTCTTTTTCTCTCTCTCATTAATTCACCCAACATAAGTTTGAATAAGTTTGAATAATTGTCACTAATTGGCCCAAGGCGGGGCGCTGCATCCTTCGTGGGTGATGACATGTTTTCTGTTGCCTTGTTACTCTTGGTTAAACAGCCGTACATGAACCAGCCATTTTCAGTCATTTCCACTCCACTTCCAAAATGGAGACATACATGTCATTCCTCTCAAGGTTGAGAATGGAGCAAATGCACTATTTCTAACTCGGCTTGTAGTCCACATGATGGCGTCCAAATTAGGACGTCCTGAATGTCTTTTTCCTGAAAAGGTAGTAGATCATCACAGCTGGCTCTCAGAGAGCGGCTCCCATGGTCACAGTCGCATTAATATGGTGGGGGAAGCGAGGCGACTGGAGAGCCAGCTGTGTTTCTGTGGACTGTACCAAAAGGCACCATGAGAGACAGGAAACCTGTTTGTTACGCAACGGTGAACGTCTCTTCATCGTAATAATAGGTTTCTCTCATCTCCTTGTTGAACTCGTCAACCTGTTGTGTCAGAAGCACATTATTAGCGAATGCTCTGAACTGATTTTGATGGACTTTCTGTAGAACTTTGAGAATTAATTCAGAACACTATTTAGTAAGAAACCTCGAACTTCTGATGTACTAGAAATTGAAAAATCTAACGTGAAAGAAAAGTTTCAGAAGTCTCGACAATAACAAAACGTCAAATTAGCGCTGCAAATATGGCTAGCCCTGTGTGACGCTCATTCCTTAAACTGTAAAGTGTTGTCATGACAACTCCACACTTCAAGCAGTAGCCCAGATGCCAAAAAGTGGCGCTACGTGCTGTAATTCACAACATATTTAGCCCAGGGACGGTGTTTGTTTGAAGTTTGTATTTCTCTTCTGTTGGTGCCAGGCAGAGACCTACTGTATGTTTGCAGTCAGTGATAGTGGAGCCTCTGTTTTACATATGTTAATGCTAATTAACGTACAGCGTACACTCCTTCCACCACGCTCCAATTACGCTGAAGCTTGATGAGGTATGAGGCATGCTGTTTTCTTTTTTGTTTCTCTCTCTCTCTCAATTTCAATTCCATTTAAGGGTGTTATTGGCATGGGAAACATATGTTAACATTGACAAAGCAAGTGAAATAGATAATAAACAAAAGTGAAATAAACAATAAAAAATGAATAGTAAACATTACACTCACAAAAGTTCCAAAATAATAAAGACATTTCAAATGTCATATTATGTACAGTGAGGGAAAAAAGTTTTTGATCCCCTGCTGATTTTGTACGTTTGCCCACTGACAAAGAAATGATCAGTCTATAATTTTAATGGTAGGTTTATTTGAACAGTGAGAGACAGAATAACAACGACAAATCCAGAAAAACGCATGTCAAAAATGTTATAAATTGATTTCCATTTTAATGAGGGAAATAAGTATTTTACCCCTCTGCAAAACATGACTTTGTACTTGGTGGCAAAACCCTTGTTGGCAATCACAGAGGTCAGATGTTTCTTGTAGTTGGCCACCAGGTTTGCACACATCTCAGGAGGGATTTTGTCCCACTCCTCTTTGCAGATCTTCTCCAAGTCATTAAGGTTTCGGGGCTGACGTTTGGCAACTCGAACGTTCAGCTCCCTCCACAGATTTTCTATGGGATTAAGGTCTGGAGACTGGCTAGGCCACTCCAGGACCTTAATGTACTTCTTCTTGAGCCACTCCTTTGTTGCCTTGGCCATGTGTTTTGGGTCATTGTCATGCTGGAATACCCATCCACGACCCATTTTCAATGCCCTGGCTGAGGGAAGGAGGTTCTCACCCAAGATTTGACGGTACATGGCCCCGTCCATCGTCCCTTTGATGCGGTGAAGTTGTCCTGTCCCCTTAGCAGAAAAACACCCCCAAAGCATAATGTTTCCACCTCCATGTTTGACGGTGGGGATGGTGTTCTTGGGGTCATAGGCAGCATTCCTCCTCCTCCAAACACGTCGAGTTGAGTTGATTCAAAAGAGCTCGATTTTGGTCTCATCTGACCACAACACTTTCACCCAGTTGTCCTCTGAATCATTCAGATGTTCATTGGCAAACTTCAGATGGGCATGTATAGGTGCTTTCTTGAGCAGGGGGACCTTGCGGGCGCTGCAGGATTTCAGTCCTTCACGGCGTAGTGTGTTACAATTTTTTTTCTTGGTGACTATGGTCCCAGCTGCCTTGAGATCATTGACAAGATCCTCCCGTGTAGTTCTGGGCTGATTCCTCACCATTATCATGATCATTGCAACTCCACGAGGTGAGATCTTGCATGGAGCCCCAGGCCGAGGGAGATTGACAGTTCTTTTGTGTTTCTTCCATTTGCGAATAATCGCACCAACTGTTGTCACCTTCTCACCAAGCTGCTTGCCGGTGGTCTTGTAGCACATTCCAGCCTTGTGTAGGTCTACAATCTTGTCCCTGACATCCTTGGAGAGCTCTTTGGTCTTGGCCATGGTGGAGAGTTTGGAATCTGATTGATTGATTGCTTTTGTGGACAGGTGTCTTTTATACAGGTAACAAGCTGAGATTAGGAGCACTCCCTTTAAGAGTGTGCTCCTAATCTCAGCTCGTTACCTGTATAAAAGACACCTGGGAGCCACAAATCTTTCTGATTGAGAGGGGGTCAAATACTTATTTCCCTCATTAAAATGCAAATCAATTTATAACAT
>NW_028163863.1:0-2500 GCF_964263955.1 Coregonus lavaretus | reverse complement strand
TCACAAGAATGGCTTCAGATCAAAGTCTACGTTGAGGCCGAAGGGAGCAAGAGTCTTTAAATTAAAAATCCAGGCAGCCTCTCGTTTTAACAATAAACCACTCGATTTCGTCCCTACGTTATATCGGCATAGAACATGTCACCCTCCCTAGGATAGGGGGTGACCTCGACAGTTTATTGTTAAAAAAAGAAAATGTTTGTAGGCCTATGTAGCCAAATTGTGCTATGATTATATGCTATCCATTCATGTTTTTGTATGTTCTGTTTATATCTGTGAATTAACCAATGATATCAGGCCACACCCGGCCATGATTACAGACACCTGTGTGTCCTTTGAAACTATATAAACTAGTGACCCGCAGTGTTTGTCATTATACCCTGATGAAGACAGCTTGTCTGTCCAAACGTTGGTTATTAAATTATTGCATCTGAGCTCCTATAGTGTGAGGCTCTCCTTTTCATTTTAATGTGTTCTACTCCGCTAGCCAGCACCTCTCCTAAACAGGTGTTCTACTCTGTTACCCAGCACCTCTCCTAAACAGGTGTTCTACTCTGTTACCCAGCACCTCTCCTAAACAGGTGTTCTACTCTGCTAGCCAGCACCTCTCCTAAACAGGTGTTCTACTCCGCTAGCCAGCACCTCGCCTAAACAGGTGTTCTACTCCGCTAGCCAGCACCTCTCCTAAACAGGTGTTCTACTCCGCTAGCCAGCACCTCTCCTAAACAGGTGTTCTACTCCGCTAGCCAGCACCTCCCCTAAACAGGTGTTCTACTCCGCAAGCCAGCACCTCGCCTAAACAGGTGTTCTACTCCGCTAGCCAGCACCTCGCCTAAACAGGTGTTCTACTCCGCTAGCCAGCACCTCCCCTAAACAGGTGTTCTACTCCGCAAGCCAGCACCTCGCCTAAACAGGTGTTCTACTCCGCTAGCCAGCACCTCGCCTAAACAGGTGTTCTGCTCCGCTAGCCAGCACATCGACCTAAACAGGTGTTCTACTCTGCTAGCCAGCACCTCCCCTAAACAGGTGTTCTACTCAGCTAGCCAGCACCTCACCTAAACAGGTGTTCTACTCCGCTAGCCAACACCTTTCCTAAACAGGTGTTCTACTCCGCCAGCCAGCACCTCGACCTAAACGGGTGTTCTACTCTGCTAGCCAGCACCTCTCCTAAACAGGTGTTCTACTCTGCTAGCCATCCCCTCGACCTAAACGAGTGTTCTACACAGCTAGCCAGCACCTCTCCTAAACAGGTGTTCTACTCTGCTAGCCAGCACCTCTCCTAACCAGGTGTTCTACTCCACTATCAAGAACCTTGACCTAAACAGGTGTTCTACTCAGCTAGCCAGCACCTCTCCTAAACAGGTGTTCTACTCCGCTAGCCAGCACCTTTCCTAAACAGGTGTTCTACTCCACTATCCAGAACCTCTCCTAAACAGGTGTTCTACACCGCTAGCCAGCACCTCTCCCTAAACAGGTGGTCTACTCCACTATCCAGAACCTTGACCTAAACAGGTGTTCTACTCTGCTAGCCAGCACCTTGACCTAAACAGGTGTTCTACTCAGCTAGCCAGCACCTCTCCTAAACAGGTGTTCTACTCTGCTAGCCAGCACCTCTCCTAAACAGGTGTTCTACTCCGCTAGCCAGAACCTTGACGTAAACAGGTGTTCTACTCCACTATCCAGAACCTTGACCTAAACAGGTGTTCTACTCTGCTAGCCAGCACCTTGACCTAAACAGGTGTTCTACTCAGCTAGCCAGCACCTCTCCTAACAGGTGTTCTACTCTGCTAGCCAGCACCTCTCCTAAACAGGTGTTCTACTCCACTATCCAGAACCTTGACCTAAACAGGTGTTCTACTCTGCTAGCCAGCACCTTGACCTAAACAGGTGTTCTACTCAGCTAGCCAGCACCTCTCCTAAACAGGTGTTCTACTCCACTATCCAGAACCTTGACCTAAAACAGGTGTTCTGCTCCGCTAGCCAGCACCTCTCCTAAACAGGTATTCTACTCCGCTAGCCAGCACCTTGACCTAAACAGGTGTGCGTTTCCTTCGGCTCCAGATTAAGCCGCTCCAGAATCTCCCATAAGTGTTCAATTGGGTTGAGATCTGGTGACTGAGTGACCATGGCATATGGCTTACATTGTTTTCATGCTCATCAAATCATTCAGTGACCACTCGTGCCCTGTGGATGGGGGCATTGTCATCCTATGGGGGCATAGCCATTGTAACCAAAATAATGGCCTGCCCAGCATTTTTATACATGACCCTAAGCATAATGGGATGTCAATTCCTTAATTAATTCAGGAACCACACCTGTGTGGAAGCACCTGCCTTCAATATACTTTGTATCCCTCATTTACTCAAGTGTTTCCATTATTTTGGTAGTTATCTGCACCTACAAGTGAGGCCATACAGATCAAAACAAAAGCCACACTTCCCTCACATCATAGAAAACTGCAGTGAACTTCAAATTAAGTTCAATGAGCCAACTACTGTACTAC
>NW_028163864.1:0-42960 GCF_964263955.1 Coregonus lavaretus | reverse complement strand
GCCCCACCACCACAGAAAGCACTGAGCTGGCTGCCCCACCACCACAGAAAGCACTGAGCTGGCTGCCCCACCTCCACAGAAAGCACTGAGCTGGCTGCCCCACCACCACAGAAAGCACTGAGCTGGCTGCCCCACCACCACAGAAAGCACTGAGCTGGCTGCCCCACCTCCACAGAAAGCACTGAGCTAGGCTGCCCCACCACCACAGAAAGCACTGAGCTGGCTGCCCCACCACCACCACAGAAAGCACTGAGCTGGCTGCCCCACCACCACCACAGAAAGCACTGAGCTGGCTGCCCCACCACCACAGAAAGCACTGAGCTGGCTGCCCCACCACCACAGAAAGCACTGAGCTGGCTGCCCCACCACCACAGAAAGCACTGAGCTGGCTGCCCCACCACCACAGAAAGCACTGAGCTGGCTGCCCCACCACCACAGAAAGCACTGAGCCGGCTGCCCCACCACCACAGAAAGCACTGAGCTGGCTGCCCCACCACCACAGAAAGCACTGAGCTGGCTGCCCCACCTCCACAGAAAGCACTGAGCTGGCTGCCCCACCACCACAGAAAGCACTGAGCTGGCTGCCCCACCTCCACAGAAAGCACTGAGCTAGGCTGCCCCACCACCACAGAAAGCACTGAGCTGGCTGCCCCACCACCACCACAGAAAGCACTGAGCTGGCTGCCCCACCACCACAGAAAGCACTGAGCTGGCTGCCCCACCACCACAGAAAGCACTGAGCTGGCTGCCCCACCACCACAGAAAGCACTGAGCTGGCTGCCCCACCACCACAGAAAGCACTGAGCTGGCTGCCCCACTACCACAGAAAGCACTGAGCTGGCTGCCCCACCACCACAGAAAGCACTGAGCTGGCTGCCCCACCACCACAGAAAGCACTGAGCTGGCTGCCCCACCACCACAGAAAGCACTGAGCTAGGCTGAAACACCTGTATTTTGGAGCTGCTTTACTCAAGAAAGCAAAAAAGAGACAATGTTTGTATGCGGCTTTTATTAACTCAATTAATTTTAATTTGACATTTTGATATGTGACACGTATTAATGCCAAAATAACATGCAAAAACAGGCTCTGCCCCACCTGCCCTGAATGACAGGTCGCCACTGCCCAGAGTAAACGGTTTCCGTTGCAAAAACGTTTTGCAACAGACCAGACGCAACGGCATTCTGACTAATGAATACACCCCTGATGCTGTCAGTCCATTTTAAAAGCCACTACTCCAGTCACTGATTCTAGTGCATCAACCTCATGGCATGTGGTCCTCTGTAGCTCAATTGGTAGAGCACGGCGCTTGGAATGTATATTTATATTATATTCATTATATATATATATAAATGGATAAATTATGGCAGACCGGGTCAGTTGTTTTTCCTCCCTCTCTCCCTCCCTCCCTCCCTCCCTCCCTCCTGGATATCAATGACTTTCTTTCTAGGTATTTACAGTAAAGAATAAAACAGCAATGGTTTAACCCGTCTTTCAGTTACCGGTATCAGCTCTCTCAGTTCTTTCATTGGCAATAATAAAATGTTGCCCATATTCTTGAAGAATGTTAAACTCACTGGTTTGAGACTTACAGAATTGACCAAAGCCACTAAATATCGCTGCTAATAACTCTATATTCAAAATACTGTGATTGAAGAAAAATAGTTCAGAGATTAAATTATTTTAAAAAAGACATGTTAATTACCATTTCTACACGCTTTCTACCTGGTTTAAGCCGTTTAAGTTCAGACTGGAGTATTCTTTTCATAAAACAAATACACATATATATTATTATTTACTCAGACACCCGCGACCCATAAGAGACACACGCACACACGCACACACACACACGCACACACACGCGCACGCACGCACGCACACGCACACGCACACGCACACACACACACACATTAGGGTCGTGACCCACCAGTTGAGAATCGCTCTTCTAACGTGTGTGTGTGTGTGTGTGTGTGTGTGTGTGTGTGCGTGCCTCTCTCTGTGTGTAGGTGTTCTGTGACATGACGGTAGGAGAAGGGGAGATGGTGTGTGTGGAGTTGGTAGCCAGCGATAAGAGCAACCTGTTCCAAGGAGTCATCTTCCAAGGCTCCATCCGCTATGAGGCTCTGAAGAAGGTCTACGACAACAGAGTAAGGATCCATAACCTTCCTCTATAGACGTATATCTGGAGTTCCTCTCTGGATAATATATAGTCTGTGGAAATGTGAAATCAGCCTCAAGCTGTGAGAAACGTTACTGCTTGAATTACATAAAGACAGCACACCTAGGAAAGAAGGGAACTGGTTATGTTTGTCTTGATGAAATGTAGTTTACGGACATTACTAAAATAAAAATAAAAAACAGGACATTGTAGTTTACGGAAATTTCTAAGGGAAAAACCGAGGACACATAGTAGATGGTTAAATACAGTTGAAGTCGGAAGTTTACATGAACTTAGGTTGGAGTCATTAAAACTCGTTTTTTCAACCACTCCACAAATTTCTTGTTAACAAACTATAGTTTTGGCAAGTCGGTTAGGACATCTACTTTGTGCATGACACAAGTAATATTTCCAACAATTGTTTACAGACAGATTATTTCACTTATAATTCACTGTATCACAATTCCAGTGGGTCAGAAGTTTACATACACTAAGTTGACTGTGCCTTTAAACAGCTTGGAAAATTCCAGAAAATGATGTCATGGCTTTAGAAGCTTCTGATAGGCTAATTGACATCATTTGAGTCAATTGGAGGTATACCTGTGGATGTATTTCAAGGCCGACCTTCAAACTCAGTGCCTCTTTGCTTGACATCATGGGAAAATCAAAAGAAATCAGCCAAGACCTCAGAAAAAGAATTGTAGACCTCCACAAGTCTGGTTAATCTTTGGGAGCAATTTCCAAACGCCTGAAGGTACCACGTTCATCTGTACAAACAATAGCACGCAAGTATAAACACCATGGGACCACGCAGCCGTCATACCGCTCAGGAAGGAGACGCGTTCTGTCTACTAGAGATGAACGTACTTTGGTGCGAAAAGTGCAAATCAATCCCAGAACAACAGCAAAGGACCTTGTAAAGATGCTGGAGGAAACAGGTACAAAAGTATCTATATCCACAGTAAAACAAGTCCTATATCGACATAACCTGAAAGGCCGCTCAGCAAGGAAGAAGCCACCGCTCCAAAACCGCCATAAAAAAGCCTGACTACGGTTTGCAACTGCACATGGGGACAAATATAGTACTTTTTGGAGAAATGTCCTCTGGTCTGATGAAACAAAAATAGAACTGTTTGCCCATAATGACCATCGTTATGTTTGGAGGAAAAAGGAAGTTGCTTGCAAGCCGAAGAACACCATCCCAACCGTGAAGCACGGGTGTGGCAGCATCATGCTGTGGGGGTGCTTTGCTGCAGGAGGGACTGGTGCACTTCACAAAATAGATGGCATCATGAGGATGGAAAATGATGTGGATATATTGAAGCAACATCTCAAGACATCAGTCAGGAAGTTAAAGCTTGGTCGCAAATGGGTCTTCCAAATGGACAATGACCCCAAGCATACTTCCAAAGTTGTGGCATAATGGCTTAAGGACAACAAAGTCAAGGTATTGGAGTGGCCATCACAAAGCCCTGACCTCAATCCTATAGAAAATGTGTAGGCAGAACTGAAAAAGCGTGTGCGAGCAAGGAGGCCTACAAACCTGACTCAGTTACACCAGCTCTGTCAGGAGGAATGGGCCAAAATTCACCCAACTTATTGTGGGAAGCTTGTGGAAGGCTACCCGAAACGTTTGACCCAAGTTAAACAATTTAAAGGCAATGCTACCAAATACTAATTGAGTGTATGTAAACTTCTGACCCACTGGGAATGTGATGAAAGAAATAAAAGCTGAAATAAATCATTCTCTCTACTATTATTCTGACATTTCACATTCTTAAAATAAAGTGGTGATCCTAACTGACCTAAGACAGGGAATTTCTACTAGGATTAAATGTCAGGAATTGTGAAAAACTTAGTTTAAATGTATTTGGCTAAGGTGTATGTAAACTTCCGACTTCAACTGTACATGACAAGATTGAAAACAGTCCATATGAAGTCTTTATTTTCTGTTCTGTCTTTGTTTGTTTGTAGGTGAGCGTGGCAGCTAAGATGGCCCAGCGCATGTCATTTGGCTTCTATAAGTACAACAACATGGAGTTTGTCAGGATGAAGGGACCGCAGGGCAAAGGTCACGCTGAGATGGCAGTGAGCCGGGTCCCGACCGGAGACACCTCCCCCTGCGGCACAGAGGAGGACCTGGACTCACCCCTACACGAGAGGGTGGGTAGAGTACAGGCCGCACACACACACAAGAAGATTAGACACACACACACACACACACACACGAGAAGGTTAGACACACACATGAGCCGGGTCCCGACCGGAGACACCTCCACTTCTATTCTGTAACTTGTGTGTGTGTGTGTGCTCGTGTGTGCTCGTGTGTGTGTGTGTGCTTGCGTTTACCACACAGGAAATAGACGATATATGATTGATTGTATCTTCAGTCCCAGATGGTCTCCATGTCTGAGATACTGTCACCCTTTAACTGGCGTTTAGTCTGATGGCCACTAGAGTTGGGGACATCAGTGACTGGATTTAACTGGCGTTTAGTCTGATGGCCACTAGAGTTGGGGACATCAGAGACTGGATTTAACTGGCGTTTAGTCTGATGGCCACTAGAGTTGGGGACATCAGAGACTGGATTTAACTGGCGTTTAGTCTGATGGCCACTAGAGTTGGGGACATCAGTGACTGGATTTAACTGGCGTTTAGTCTGATGGCCACTAGAGTTGGGGACATCAGAGACTGGATTTAACTGAGGTTCTGATGGCCACTAGAGTTGTGGAGGCAAGAATGGAATGACTTAAAACGTGTTCTGGCACGGTCCGTGTTACACAAAACCCACTCTATTAAAGAACAATGACTATGTAGCAACATGGCAGTAGAGTATGTTATTATGAGTTACTATGGTAGGATCGTGTTCTTCCTCTTGGTACGATTAGATATGTTCTGATTGGCTGTCTGTGTGTTCTCTCCGTAGTAGGTTGGTTCTGATTGGCTGTCTGTGTGTTCTCTCCGTAGTAGGTTGGTTCTGATTGGCTGTCTGTGTGTTCTCTCCGTAGTAGGTTGGTTCTGATTGGCTGTCTGTGTGTTCTCTCCGTAGTAGGTTGGTTCTGATTGGCTGTCTGTGTGTTCTCTCTGTAGTAGGTTGGTTGTGATTGGCTGTCTGTGTGTTCTCTCTGTAGTAGGTTGGTTCTGATTGGCTGTCTGTGTGTTCTCTCCGTAGTAGGTTGGTTGTGATTGGCTGTCTGTGTGTTCTCTCCGTAGTAGGTTGGTTCTGATTGGCTGTCTGTGTGTTCTCTCCGTAGTAGGTTGGTTCTGATTGGCTGTCTGTGTGTTCTCTCCGTAGTAGGTTGGTTCTGATTGGCTGTCTGTGTGTTCTCTCTGTAGTAGGTTGGTTGTGATTGGCTGTCTGTGTGTTCTCTCTGTAGTAGGTTGGTTCTGATTGGCTGTCTGTGTGTTCTCTCCGTAGTAGGTTGGTTGTGATTGGCTGTCTGTGTGTTCTCTCCGTAGTAGGTTGGTTCTGATTGGCTGTCTGTGTGTTCTCTCCGTAGTAGGTTGGTTCTGATTGGCTGTCTGTGTGTTCTCTCTGTAGTAGGTTGGTTGTGATTGGCTGTCTGTGTGTTCTCTCTGTAGTAGGTTGGTTCTGATTGGCTGTCTGTGTGTTCTCTCCGTAGTAGGTTGGTTGTGATTGGCTGTCTGTGTGTTCTCTCCGTAGTAGGTTGGTTCTGATTGGCTGTCTGTGTGTTCTCTCCGTAGTAGGTTGGTTCTGATTGGCTGTCTGTTTGTTCTCTCTGTAGTAGGTTGGTTGTGATTGGCTGTCTGTGTGTTCTCTCTGTAGTAGGTTGGTTGTGATTGGCTTTCTGTGTTCTCTCTGTAGTAGGTTGGTTCTGATTGGCTGTCTGTGTGTTCTCTCCGTAGTAGGTTGGTTCTGATTGGCTGGCTGTTTGTTCTCTCTGTAGTAGGTTGGTTGTGATTGGCTGTCTGTGTGTTCTCTCCGTAGTAGGTTGGTTGTGATTGGCTTTCTGTGTTCTCTCTGTAGTAGGTTGGTTGTGATTGGCTGTCTGTGTGTTCTCTCTGTAGTAGGTTGGTTGTGATTGGCTGTCTGTGTTCTCTCTGTAGTAGGTTGTTTGTGATTGGCTGTCTGTGTGTTCTCTCTGTAGTACGTTGGTTGTGATTGGCTGTCTGTGTTGTTTGGTCAGGTGACGTCGTTCAGCACCCCTCCCACCCCGGAGAGGACCCGCCCCTCATTCTTCTCCCCGTCTCTCCGGAGGAAGGCCCCCAGGAACCGTATCGCTGAGATGAAGAAGAGCCACTCAGCCAACGATAGTGAAGAGCTCTTCAGGGAAGAGGATGACGAGGGTAACAATATTCCTACACCCCAACACCACAGTAAAACCCAACCCTACTTCCTACCCCAACACCACAGTAAAACCCAACCCTAATTCCTACTCATTGACCTTAGCAGAGCAGTGAAAAGGGTTACATTGAAATGTCCAAAACCCTTTCAACCCCAGTGTGTAAAGTGTTTTATTAAATCATTTTTGTACACTTGGTTAAAAAAAGAGATTCTAGAGATTTGCAGGTAAAGAGAGGCAAGTGATCTAACCCTGAGAGGGAGAGAGAGAGAGAGAGATCTAACCCTGAGAGAGAGAGAGAGAAAGATCTAACCCTAAAAGAGAGTTAGAGAGAGATCTAACCCTGAGAGAGAATTAGAGAGAGATCTAACCCTAAAAGAGAATTAGAGAGGGATCTAACCCTAAAAGAGAATTAGAGAGGGATCTAACCCTAAAAGAGAATTAGAGAGGGATCTAACCCTAAAAGAGAATTAGAGAGGGATCTAACCCTGAAAGAGAATTAGAGAGAGATCTAACCCTAAAAGAGAGTTAGAGAGAGAGAGAGTTGGAGATGAATGATTGCCCTGTTTGTGTTGATGAAGAGAGTGTATGTAATGTTTAGCAGTCTTGGTTCATTCTGACCTGGTAGAGAGAAGCTGGCTAACTGTAGCTGCAGAAATAGGGAGAAAGATATTCTAGTTGCCCTGGCTGGAAGAGATGAACTATAACCTGTATCATGTTACCCTGGATGTGTTGCAGAGAGAGTGTATAACCTGTATCACGTTACCCTGGATGTGTTGAAGAGAGAGTGTATAACCTGTATCATGTTACCCTGGATGTGTTGAAGAGAGAGTGTATAACCTGTATCATGTTACCCTGTATGTGTTGAAGAGAGAGTGTATAACCTGTATCATGTTACCCTGGATGTGTTGAAGAGAGAGTGTATAACCTGTATCATGTTACCCTGGATGTGTTGAAGAGAGAGTGTATAACCTGTATCATGTTACCCTGGATGTGTTGAAGAGAGAGTGTATAACCTGTATCATGTTACCCTGGATGTGTTGAAGAGAGAGTGTATAACCTGTATCATGTTACCCTGGATGTGTTGAAGAGAGAGTGTATAACCTGTATCATGTTACCCTGGATGTGTTGAAGAGAGAGTGTATAACCTGTATCATGTTACCCTGGATGTGTTGAAGAGAGAGTGTATAACCTGTATCATGTTACCCTGGATGTGTTGAAGAGAGAGTGTATAACCTGTATCACGTTACCCTGGATGTGTTGAAGAGAGAGTGTATAACCTGTATCACGTTACCCTGGATGTGTTGAAGAGAGAGTGTATAACCTGTATCACGTTACCCTGGATGTGTTGAAGAGAGAGTGTATAACCTGTATCACGTTACCCTGGATGTGTTGAAGAGAGAGTGTATAACCTGTATCACGTTACCCTGGATGTGTTGAAGAGAGAGTGTATAACCTGTATCACGTTACCCTGGATGTGTTGAAGAGAGAGTGTCTAACCTGTATCACGTTACCCTGGATGTGTTGAAGAGAGAGTGTCTAACCTGTATCACGTTACCCTGGATGTGTTGAAGAGAGAGTGTATAACCTGTATCACGTTACCCTGGATGTGTTGAAGAGAGAGTGTATAACCTGTATCACGTTACCCTGGATGTGTTGAAGAGAGAGTGTATAACCTGTATCACGTTACCCTGGATGTGTTGAAGAGAGAGTGTATAACCTGTATCACGTTACCCTGGATGTGTTGAAGAGAGAGTGTATAACCTGTATCACGTTACCCTGGATGTGTTGAAGAGAGAGTGTCTAACCTGTATCACGTTACCCTGGATGTGTTGAAGAGAGAGTGTCTAACCTGTATCACGTTACCCTGGATGTGTTGAAGAGAGAGTGTATAACCTGTATCACGTTACCCTGGATGTGTTGAAGAGAGAGTGTATAACCTGTATCACGTTACCCTGGATGTGTTGAAGAGAGAGTGTATAACCTGTATCACGTTACCCTGGATGTGTTGAAGGAGAGTGTATAACCTGTATCACGTTACCCTGGATGTGTTGAAGAGAGAGTGTATAACCTGTATCACGTTACCCTGGATGTGTTGAAGAGAGAGTGTATAACCTGTATCACGTTACCCTGGATGTGTTGAAGAGAGAGTGTATAACCTGTATCACGTTACCCTGGATGTGTTGAAGAGAGAGTGTATAACCTGTATCACGTTACCCTGGATGTGTTGAAGAGAGAGTGTATAACCTGTATCACGTTACCCTGGATGTGTTGAAGAGAGAGTGTATAACCTGTATCACGTTACCCTGGATGTGTTGAAGAGAGAGTGTATAACCTGTATCATGTTACCCTGGATGTGTTGAAGAGAGAGTGTATAACCTGTATCATGTTACCCTGGATGTGATGAAGAGAGAGTCTATAACCTGTATCATGTTACCCTGGATGTGTTGAAGAGAGAGTGTATAACCTGTATCATGTTACCCTGGATGTGTTGAAGAGAGAGTGTATAACCTGTATCATGTTACCCTGGATGTGTTGAAGAGAGAGTGTATAACCTGTATCATGTTACCCTGGATGTGTTGAAGAGAGCGTGTATAACCTATAACCTGTATCATGTTACCCTGGATGTGTTGAAGAGAGAGTGTGTAACCTGTATCATGTTACCCTGGATGTGATGAAGAGAGAGTGTATAACCTGTATCATGTTACCCTGGATGTGTTGAAGAGAGAGTGTATAACCTGTATCATGTTACCCTGGATGTGTTGAAGAGAGAGTGTATAACCTATAACCTGTATCACGTTACCCTGGATGTGTTGAAGAGAGAGTGTATAACCTGTATCATGTTACCCTGGATGTGTTGAAGAGAGAGTGTATAACCTGTATCATGTTACCCTGGATGTGTTGAAGAGAGAGTGTATAACCCGTATCATGTTACCCTGGATGTGTTGAAGAGAGAGTGTATAACCTATAACCTGTATCATGTTACCCTGGATGTGTTGAAGAGAGAGTGTATAACCTGTATCATGTTACCCTGGATGTGTTGAAGAGAGAGTGTCTAACCCGTATCATGTTACCCTGGATGTGTTGAAGAGAGAGTGTATAACCTGTATCATGTTACCCTGGATGTGTTGAAGAGAGAGTGTATAACCTGTATCATGTTACCCTGGATGTGTTGAAGAGAGAGTGTCTAACCTGTATCACGTTACCCTGGATGTGTTGAAGAGAGAGTGTATAACCTGTATCACGTTACCCTGGATGTGTTGAAGAGAGAGTGTATAACCTGTATCATGTTACCCTGGATGTGTTGAAGAGAGAGTGTCTAACCTGTATCACGTTACCCTGGATGTGTTGAAGAGAGAGTGTATAACCTGTATCATGTTACCCTGGATGTGTTGAAGAGAGAGTGTATAACCTGTATCATGTTACCCTGGATGTGTTGAAGAGAGAGTGTATAACCTGTATCATGTTACCCTGGATGTGTTGAAGAGAGAGTGTATAACCTGTATCATGTTACCCTGGATGTGTTGAAGAGATAGTGTATAACCTGTATCACTGTGTCCCCATGCAGACCTGTGTAACCAGTCCAACCTGCGGTCTCGCTCCCTGTCGGGTACAGGTCGATCCCTGGTGGGATCTTGGCTCAAACTGAACCGTACAGACGAGTACTTCCTGCTTTACTCCCACCTGACCTACGTCACCCTGCCGCTGCACCGTATCACCTCAGGTCAAAGACGCACACACACCATCGGTCCCAAATGGTTCCCTGTTCCCCGTTAGTCACATGCACAGGGCCGCAGGTGGTCCCAAATGGTTCCCCGTTCCCCCGTTAGTCACAAGCACAAGTTGAAAGATGTTAATGAATTACTGTTCATAGAAAGAAATCAGTCAATTGAAATAAATTCATTAGGCCCTAATCTGTGGATTTCACATGATTGGGCAGGGGCGCAGCCATGGGTGGGCCTGGGAGGGCATAGGCCCACCCACTTGGGAGCCAAGCCCAGCCAATCAGAATTAGTTTTTCCCCATACAAAGGCTTTATTACAGACAGAAATACTTCTCAGCACAGAAAATGTCAGAGAACACAACAGCCAGCTGGTCTGCACATGCTCTGAGGGCGCGGCTGGGGTCCGCTAATGGTCCTCTGATCTACATTTTACATTTTGGTAATTTAGCAGACGCTCTTATCCAGAGCGACTTACAGTTAGTGAGTGCATACATAATTATTATTTTATTTTAATTTTATTTTTTCATACTGGCCCCCCGTGGGAATCGAACCCACAACCCTGACGTTGCAAACGCCATGCTCTACCAACTGAGCTACATCCCTGCCGGCCGTTCCCTCCCCTACCCTGGACGACGCTGGGCCAATTGTGCGCCGGCCCACGGGGTCTAGTCGCGTCTCTGGTCCTCTAACAGTCCTCTGACCCCTTGACCTGTCATAGAGAAGAGGGAACCATTATGGACTTCCCCTTGACCCGTCATAGAGAAGAGGGAACCATTATGGACTTCCCCTTGACCTGTCATAGAGAGGAGGGAACCATTATGGACTTCCCCTGTCCTGGAAATGACTGTGTTGACCGCTCATTTCTTTTTTAATGTTTATTGTAAACTGCTGACTGATTTTTGTTGTTGTTGTTGTCTGTCATCAGATATCCTGGAGGTGAGACAAAAGCCCATCCTGATGACATAGCAGATCAGATCAGAGCTCCAGTCCTCCTCTAACTGCCCCAGAGGCCAGAGCCTCCCTACCAAGAGCCTACCTGCATCAGGCCCTGACTGACACCACTACAACCCAGTGGCGAGATGGAGAACTACAGCAACACTACCGCCATCTGGTGGTGACATGGAGGAATTACAGCGACACTACCGCCATCTGGTGGTGGCATGGAAGAATTACAGCGACACTACCGCCATCTGGTGGTGACATGGATTTACTGCGACACTACCACCATCTGGTGTTGACATGGAGGAATTACAGCGACACTACCACCATCTGGTGGTGGCATGGAGGAATTACAGCGACACTACCGCCATCTGGTGGTGGCATGGAGGAATTACAGCGACACTACTGCCATCTGGTGGTGACATGTAGGAATTACAGCGACACTACCGCCATCTGGTGGTGGCATGGAAGAATTACAGCGACACTACCGCCATCTGGTGGTGACATGGATTTACTGCGACACTACCACCATCTGGTGTTGACATGGAGGAATTACAGCGACACTACCACCATCTGGTGTCGACATGGAGGAATTACAGCAACATTACCACCATCTGGTGTTGACATGGAGGAATTTCAGCAACACTACCACCATCTGGTGGTGACATGGCAGGATTACAGCAACACTACCACCAGGTGGCGATTCAGAGAACTACAACCAAACCTGGCGTCAACGGCTAGCGATGACTTAAAGGGAAACCTTTTGTAACAATGAAAACCAGCCAATCAAAAAGTGCCTCTTCCCTCTGCCATGTCCCTGCTCGATGAGGATTCGCAGGTGGGTGCGAGGCGGTCGCCAGGGAAACAGGCATAGCAACACATCCTGGGACACACCTGTCCTTCAGAATCACATGATCACGAAGTGAAGCACCATTGGCTGAACTCTGACCTGGAACGAAAAGGATTTAGAATGTCTCTTGGACAAATCTAAAATGGAGCCCTATTCCCTGTATAGCGCACTGACTTTGGCCTGAGCCCTGAGTGGACTCTGACCCAAAGCCCTGTAGTGCTCTATAAAGGGAATAGGGTTCTATTTTGGACAACGCCTCTGTTGTCTTGTAAATATCTTGCTGCTTAACTACTCACTGATAAGCCTAGAGAAAGGTTACGCTTCATTCTGACGGAACATAAAGCTTCTCTCTGTTTTGCTGTTGCGTGTTTTTGGTGTCTTTCTCCATCACTGTGTGGTGGGGGAAGGTTGAAGGGATTGTGTGTGTGTCTACAACGTTTTATAGGTCCCAGGGTTTTGGTGATGTGCTGCCTGTAGTCTTCAGCGCGCCACTCGCACATAAAGGATGTTACTCTGAGGCCCAAATGGCACCCTAGTCCCTGTATTGACCAGGGCTATAGGAAATAGGGTGCCGTTTTGGGACGCGGTCTTGAGTATCTATTAAGTTTACTCTACAGTTTTAAATGTGACTTTTTAACTTTCAACAGGGAACTTAAAATGATGATCCGTATAAAAAAAGACTTGGAAATTCACACACACCTATCAAAGACTGGAGAAATATCCGGATTTTCCTCAGCACTAGAACAAGATGGCTGAATATAGAAACCCAGGGCCTGCTGATACTCAGCGTTAGTAACCGTAACCAACACAACTCTGCGCAGGGATACTAAAGCCTGTTGATACCTGGTGTAACCTCGTCCCCAGGCTCCCATTGCTGTCGCACAGAGCCTGGTAACGGTGTGGGACTGTCTAGAAACTTAGGGGGGGGGAATAAGGCTGTAACGTAACAAAATGTGGAAAAAGTCAAGGGGTCTGAATACTTTCCGAATGCACTGTAGATAAGGAAACACTCTGGGCTCCAGGAAAACAATTTTAAGATAGTAACGATATTTTAATTTTATTTTGGTGGTGGGAATGGGCTTCCATATGTATCAGATGGGTTAGGGTTAATCAAAATAAATGTTACACCACATTAACCATAATATTTTGGGAAGACCAATTGATTCTAAATTCCAGCATATAAAGTTTGTGAAAACTATTTCTAAGATGCATACTTACAGATTTTCCTAACTTGCGTCGTTGAACCCCCTAAGCTAGCATATGGAATTGTTTTAAAGATGGTCAACCCTAAAATCCACAATACAAAGGGGAGGTTCTAAGGGTTGGACTAGATGCTGATGGACTGAGAGATCAGCCAAAACCGGCGGCTGTTTTCACCACTCCTGCCACAGACTCCCATTCAAGTTCCATTCTGAGGAGAGAGAGAGAGGAGGGAAAGAGAGAGAGACAGAGAGAGACAGAGAGAAAGAGAGAGAGAGAGAGAGAGAGAGAGAGAGAGACGGGAAAGAGAGAGAGAGAGAGACGGGAAAGAGAGAGAGAGATGGGAAAGAGAGAGAGAGACGGGAAAGAGAGAGAGAAAGAGAGAAAGAGACAGAGAGCCGGCTGGTTGATGAGATTACACCTGGCGCATAGAGGGATGGACCGGGAAATCTGTTCACGATGCGGAAACACCGTGGACGGATACGAGACGCATTTTAATACCATGTGTAGATGCAACGGATAAAATGTGGGCACAATCAGAACGTGAACCTAGATCAGGACAAGGGACGGCAGTTATCACCAGGTATAAACAGGGCCGATGTGTGAATGAGAAACCCCTGGTGTAATCTATTAACAAACTGACCCCTGACCCCATCCTTCCTAAGCACTGTTGGAATGCTTCAGACATGCATCCTTCCATCCTACCTGCCTTGAAGTAATCACAGATCTCCAATTGGTTGGATAGGTGTAAGCCTCACACAACTCAATCTTGATCAACTCGTCGTCTGTTTCTGATTTATTTTAAATCGTGTGTAGTGAGGCGAGAAAACGTGCACCCCTTGAGGTCCGCAGGGTCAGGATTGGGCAACGCTGGCTTACACCTATCCAATCACTTAAGAGCTGTGATTACCTCAAGGGAACCAGAAAGGATGGACACATTTCTTCCGGATTTCAACTGGGCTCCTCTCTGTTCCCTCAAGCCTTAAAACCATTAATGTAACATAAAAGCTTTAATCAATGTTCGTTTAGTTAGTTAAGATTCCCCACTTCTCTGTTGTATCATTTCTCCCCGTTACTAGATGCTGACGACAACGTTACATTAACCACTCAGACGTCAGTACCAGCATGCAGAGTTCCCCATGCTGTTTCCTGTAGTTTGGCCATCTGGTTGTATTGGTCAGAGTCTTCACAGAGACTCAGTTGGTTTTGCTCACGTCCTTTCCTCCTTTTAAAAAAGGTCAAAGGTACTCGAGGGGAGGAAACAAGTGTGCTTGTATGAAATTAATCTCCTTCTCCTTCAGACAGATTATGTTTACAGAGGAATTTTTAAATGTGTAAAGTTATAACACATTTAGCTAGCTGTGCCAGACATTTTCTAGGTCAAAAGGTCACCAGCGTATCTTTTCTAAACGTGTGCATGCTTTTCTCCTCAGAGAAAACAGCTGATTCAAAGACTGATATCAAATCACTTCCTGGCAGGATACAGTTGTGCTTCCTTGGTGGGAAGAAGCTTTGAGGAGAGGACACTCCTCTGTTCCACTATTAACCAATTCCCTGAGATTCTACATATTCTGGAGCAGAGAGGAAATGTGGCAGTTTTAAAGCTCATTTCCTGTATTTCTATACATTTCGCCATGGCTAATGCTGTGTTCATTTGCTCAAACATAAAATCAATACTGCTAAATTTGTTTTTGGAATGTAATTCTCCCTCACTGACTAGCTTTTATTTTGGCAGAGTGGTTTCAGAGAAGTCCAGCAGGCTCTCTGGCCGTAGAGAGAAGCCTGTCCCGTCTCAGTATTTTACTGCTATGTAGTTGAAATGAGGGTTGAATGTATCCGCTCTGTTCAAATAGTCTGTCCCAAATGGCACCCTATTCCCTATATAGAGCCCTGGTCTAAAGTAGTGCACTATATAGGGAATAGGGTGCCATTCTCTGGTCTAAAGTAGTGCACTATATAGGGAATAGGGTGCCATTCTCTGGTCTAAAGTAGTGCACTATATAGGGAATAGGGTGCCATTCTCTGGTCTAAAGTCGTGCACTATATAGGGAATAGGGTGCCATTCTCTGGTCTAAAGTAGTGCACTATATAGGGAATAGGGTGCCATTCTCTGGTCTAAAGTAGTGCACTATATAGGGAATAGGGTGCCATTCTCTGGTCTAAAGTAGTGCACTATATAGGGAATAGGGTGCCATTCTCTGGTCTAAAGTAGTGCTCTATATAGGGAATAGGGTGCCATTCTCTGGTCTAAAGTAGTGCTCTATATAGGGAATAGGGTGCCATTCTCTGGTCTAAAGTAGTGCACTATATAGGGAATAGGGTGCCATTCTCTGGTCTAAAGTAGTGCTCTATATAGGGAATAGGGTGCCATTCTCTGGTCTAAAGTAGTGCACTATATAGGGAATAGGGTGCCATTCTCTGGTCTAAAGTAGTGCACTATATAGGGAATAGGGTGCCATTCTCTGGTCTAAAGTAGTGCACTATATAGGGAATAGGGTGCCAGTTGGGACACAGCCATCAAACTGCTTTAACTACTACTACCAAAAAAATACAATTTTTGCAGCGTTACAATTCCATTATTCCAGATCCAATATTCCATTATTACAGATCCATTATTCCAGATCCATTATTCCATTATTCCAGATCCATTCTTCCAGATCCATTATTCCAGATCCATTATTCCAGATCAGATCCTTTTCATAACATTTTGGAACCTTGTTTATTACTCTTCTGCTTCTCTTGGAACTAGAGGCCCCTGGCTGGCTGTCCCGTGGCTGGCTGCCTGTCCCCTGTCTGTCTGCCTGGCTGTCCCCTGTCCGTCCCCTGTCTGTCCCCTGTCTGTCTGTCCGTCCCCTGCCTGTCCCCTGCGGGAACGACACCGTTCCCAATGCTTCTTTACCCACGTTGGTTTTTGTATCAATAGACAGTAGATGTGTATGTTAGGACCATACTTCTGTATCATTTCCAGTCTGTATTGTACATGTTCCTGTACTGATAAATACACATCTGCAGAAAATACTGTGGAAGTGTCATTTCTTTCCCTCAGGCCCATTAGTCATGGATCACCAGAGGTACACTGTGTTCATATTCTGACCCAAATAGCACCGGATTCCCTTCATTAGCTCTACGTTTGACAGGTCAGACCCTTCTTCAAAGTATGAGATGCATTTAAAGGCAAGTCTGGTAAATATTTCAGTGTTCACCTCAACCGACAGTGCCAAGAAAAAACAAGTGGTACCTGTCGAATTGTTTATGGATTTATTCCCCAATCAATCAATCAATGACTACAAATGTATCAAGACAGGCAATGGCTGCGAGCCTCACCTCAGTGACTTCAGGTCATACAAAAGGACACTTGGAAAACAACCAAAACAGCATCTTTCACACCAACTGACGCCTTGTGGAAAAACATACAGCCCTTCCCTACCTCCAAAATGGCTCCCGACGTAGTGACTACCTTCGACCATCTCCAGCTCGCTGACTAGCTCCGGCTGTGTGTTCGTGTGACCTGTGTTTTCCCACAAGGCATCAACACTGCTAAATTAAAATTGGTTTTTGAAACCGACAAAACACATGTAAAAGAAAAATCTCACTCCAGCACAACATATTTTGATTTATCTTCTACAATAAATACAGTCTTACAAAATCAAAAACGTCTGAACACACATTCAGTATAAACACAGATAGACGGGACACTGGGTTTACAGAGTAAAAGGTGGAAACTAACTAGATGCCGTTGGGGGTTATCTAGTCAAACTGACCCAGTCTTACATTTAACATAAAGGGCAGCAGACAAAATGGCTCCCTACACCCTATATAGTGCACTAGTGTATCCCTATATAGTGCACTAGTGTATCCCTATATAGTGCACTAGTGTATCCCTATATAGTGCACTAGTGTATCCCTATATAGTGCACTAGTGTATCCCTATATAGTGCACTAGTGTATCCCTATATAGTGCACTAGTGTATCCCTATATAGTGCACTAGTGTATCCCTATATAGTGCACTAGTGTATCCCTATATAGTGCACTAGTGTATCCCTATATAGTGCACTAGTGTATTATTATAGGGGATAGGGTGCCATTTGGGATGAAACCTCATCAACACACCCTTCAAAGAAACACTGGTTTGCTCATTGTGTTATCCCCGGAGAGCCGACAGAGCAGGTAGAAAAATACTCCCAGTTCATACTAGTCTTCCACACTTTTGTTAAATCACTTCCCTTCGCCACACAACCAGAAGAACCAAATCATAACAGTAGATCGCTATCCGTTAAATATCTGAAATTTTAAAAAACAGCCTGCTTCCCTCTCCTCCAACTCATCTTGAATTAAACAATAGCAGCAGTATTCAATCTAGACGGAATGTTCCTGAATCCCACAATAACATGAATATGGGTCATTCAACGAGTCTTATGACAGTTAGGAGCAAGACAGTGGAGCCCACTGACCTTTCACAGTCCTACGATGAACCATCTTTTCTAACTTCAACTAAAAATGTGTTGTTACACAACGCATGCAAATAAAACGTTTCATTTCAACGGGCACATGTCCGTCTAGTCCAGGTGTCTCTCTGTGTGACAGTACGTCTAGTCCAGGTGTGTCTCTGTGTGACAATACGTCTAGTCCAGGTGTCTCTCTGTACGTCTAGTCCAGGTGTGTCTCTCTGTGTGACAGTACGTCTAGTCCAGGTGTCTCTGTGTGACAGTACGTCTAGTCCAGGTGTCTCTCTGTGTGACAGTACGTCTAGTCCAGGTGTGTCTCTCTGTGTGACAGTACGTCTAGTCCAGGTGTGTGTCTCTGTGTGACAGTACGTCTAGTCCAGGTGTGTCTCTGTGTGACAGTACGTCTAGTCCAGGTGTGTCTCTGTGTGACAGTACGTCTAGTCCAGGTGTGTCTCTGTGTGACAGTACGTCTAGTCCAGGTGTGTCTCTGTGTGACAGTACGTCTAGTCCAGGTGTCTCTCTGTGTGACAGTACGTCTAGTCCAGGTGTGTGAAGATAAAAGGGGTATAGGACTGGGGTATAGGACTGGGGTATAGGACTGGGGTATAGGGGTATAGGACTGGGGTATAGGGGTATAGGACTGGGGTATAGGGGTATTGGACTGGGGTATAGGACTGGGGTATAGGGGTATAGGACTGGGGTATAGGGGTATAGGACTGGGGTATAGGGGTATTGGACTGGGGTATAGGGGTATAGGACTGGGGTAGAGGGGTATTGGACTGGGGTATAGGGGTATAGGACTGGGGTATAGGACTGGGGTATAGGGGTATAGGACTGGGGTATAGGGGTATAGGACTGGGGTATAGGGGTATAGGACTGGGGTATAGGGGCATAGGACTGGGGTATAGGGGCATAGGACTGGGATATAGGGGTATAGGACTGGGGTATAGGACTGGGGTATAGGGGTATAGGACTGGGGTATAGGGGCATAGGACTGGGGTATAGGGGTATAGGACTGGGGTATAGGGGTATAGGACTGGGGTATAGGGGTATAGGACTGGGGTATAGGGGTATAGGACTGGGGTATAGGGGCATAGGACTGGGGTATAGGGGCATAGGACTGGGGTATAGGGGTATAGGACTGGGGTAGAGGGGTATTGGACTGGGGTATAGGGGTATAGGACTGGGGTATAGGACTGGGGTATAGGACTGGGGTATAGGGGTATTGGACTGGGGTATAGGACTGGGGTATAGGGGTATAGGACTGGGGTATAGGGGTATAGGACTGGGGTATAGGACTGGGGTATAGGGGTATAGGACTGGGGTAGAGGACTGGGGTATAGGGGTATTGGACTGGGGTATAGGGGTATAGGACTGGGGTATAGGGGTATAGGACTGGGGTATAGGACTGGGGTATAGGACTGGGGTATAGGGGTATAGGACTGGGGTATAGGGGTATAGGACTGGGGTATAGGGGTATTGGACTGGGGTATAGGGGTATAGGACTGGGGTATAGGACTGGGGTATAGGGGTATAGGACTGGGGTATAGGGGTATTGGACTGGGGTATAGGGGTATAGGACTGGGGTATAGGGGTATAGGACTGGGGTATAGGGGTATAGGACTGGGGTATAGGGGTATAGGACTGGGGTATAGGACTGGGATATAGGGGTATAGGACTGGGATATAGGGGTATAGGACTGGGGTATAGGGGTATAGGACTGGGGTATAGGGGTATAGGACTGGGGTATAGGGGTATAGGACTGGGGTATAGGGGCATAGGACTGGGGTATAGGGGCATAGGACTGGGGTATAGGGGCATAGGACTGGGGTATAGGGGCATAGGACTGGGGTATAGGGGTATAGGACTGGGGTATAGGACTGGGGTATAGGGGTATAGGACTGGGGTATAGGGGTATTGGACTGGGGTATAGGGGTATAGGACTGGGGTATAGGGGTATAGGACTGGGGTATAGGGGTATAGGACTGGGGTATAGGACTGGGGTATAGGGGTATAGGACTGGGGTATAGGGGTATTGGACTGGGGTATAGGGGTATAGGACTGGGGTATAGGGGTATAGGACTGGGGTATAGGACTGGGGTATAGGGGTATTGGACTGGGGTATAGGGGTATAGGACTGGGGTATAGGACTGGGGTATAGGGGTATAGGACTGGGGTATAGGACTGGGGTATAGGGGTATAGGACTGGGGTATAGGGGTATTGGACTGGGGTATAGGGGTATAGGACTGGGGTATAGGGGTATAGGACTGGGGTATAGGGGTATCGGACTGGGATATAGGGGTATAGGACTGGGGTATAGGACTGGGGTATAGGGGTATCGGACTGGGGTAGAGGGGTATTGGACTGGGGTATAGGGGTATAGGACTGGGGTATAGGACTGGGGTAGAGGGGTATTGGACTGGGGTATAGGGGTATAGGACTGGGGTATAGGACTGGTGTATAGGGGTATAGGACTGGGGTAGAGGGGTATAGGACTGGGGTATAGGACTGGGGTATAGGGGTATAGGACTGGGGTATAGGGGTATAGGACTGGGGTATAGGACTGGTGTATAGGGGTATAGGACTGGGATATAGGGGTATAGGACTGGGGTATAGGGGCATAGGACTGGGGTATAGGGGTATAGGACTGGGGTATAGGGGTATAGGACTGGGGTATAGGGGTATAGGACTTGGGTAGAGGGGTATAGGACTGGGGTATAGGGGTATAGGACTGGGGTATAGGGGTATAGGACTGGGGTATAGGGGTATAGGACTGGGGTATAGGGGTATAGGACTGGGGTATAGGACTGGGGTATAGGACTGGGGTATAGGGGTATAGGACTGGGGTATAGGGGTATAGGACTGGGGTATAGGGGTATAGGACTGGGGTATAGGACTGGGGTATAGGGGTATAGGACTGGGGTATAGGACTGGGGTATAGGGATATAGGACTGGGATATAGGGGTATAGGACTGGGGTATAGGGGTATAGGACTGGGGTATAGGACTGGGATATAGGGGTATAGGACTGGGGTATAGGACTGGGGTATAGGGGTATAGGACTGGGGTATAGGGGTATAGGACTGGGGTATAGGACTGGGGTATAGGGATATAGGACTGGGATATAGGGGTATAGGACTGGGGTATAGGGGTATAGGACTGGGGTATAGGACTGGGATATAGGGGTATAGGACTGGGGTATAGGACTGGGGTATAGGGGTATAGGACTGGGGTATAGGGGTATAGGACTGGGGTATAGGGGTATAGGACTGGGGTATAGGACTGGGGTATAGGACTGGGGTAGAGGGGTATAGGACTGGGGTATAGGGGTATAGGACTGGGGTATAGGACTGGGGTATAGGGGTATAGGACTGGGGTAGAGGGGTATAGGACTGGGGTATAGGGGTATAGGACTGGGGTATAGGGGTATAGGACTGGGGTATAGGGGTATAGGACTGGGGTATAGGACTGGGATATAGGGACTGGGGTATAGGGGTATAGGACTGGGGTATAGGGGTATAGCTCAGTTGGTAGAGCATGGTGTTTGCAACGTCAGGGTTGTGGGTTCGATTCCCACGGGGTATAAAAAAAATCATGTATGCACTCTAACTGTAAGTCGCTCTGGATAAGAGCGTCTGCTAAATGACTAAAATGTAAATATAACTGTAAAATGACTGGGGTATAGGACTGGGGTATAGGGGTATAGGACTGGGGTATAGGGGTATAGGGGTATAGGACTGGGGTAGAGGGGCTGGGAGAATAGGACTGAGATCTAGGTTTGGACCTGTGGTTAGTTGATAGGGAGAAGGGTTGAGTGGAGTTTGAGCCTGTATCCCCCCCCCCCCCCAGGGGCGAGTCCCCCCCCCAGGGGCGAGTCCCCTAAACTTTCTTCTCCTCCAGTATGTTGTGCAGTTCATCAGCGTCCTCGGCTGTCTTCACCCTGATGAGCATGGCCACAGGGTTGGTAGGGTTGCTGTGGTCCACCACAGGGTTAGGAACACATACCACCATAACGTTGTTCTTCCCCATCCTGGAACACGGTATGGAGGCCTGGACCATGATGTTCAACAGGATGTTACCTGGAGGAGAGAGAGAGAGAGGGTTGTTATTGACGAGGCCTGGACCAAGATGTTCAACAGGATGTTACCTGGAGGAGAGAGAGGGTTGTTATTGACGAGGCCTGATGTGGAATAGAGTTCCATGTAGTCATGGCTCTATGTATTACTGTGCGCCTCCCATAGTCTGTTCTGGACTTGGGAACTGTGAAGAGACCTCTGGTGGCATGTCTGGTGGGGTATGCATGGGTGTCTGAGCTCTGTGCTATTCGTTTAAAACAGACAGCTCGGTGCTTTCAACCTCTCACAAATAGTGATGAAGTCAATCTCTCCTCCACTTTGAGCCAGGAGGGATTGACATGCTTTCTCTCTGTAATGTTCTCTCTCTGTGTACATCCAAGGGCCAGCCGTGCTGCCCTGTTCTGAGCCAATTATAATTTTCCTAAGTTCCTCTTTGTGGCACCTGACCACACGACTGAACAGTAGTCCAGATGCGACAAAACTAGAGCCTGTAGGACCTGCCTTGTTGACAGTGCTGTTAAGAAGGTAGAGCAGCGCTTTATTATGGACAGACTTCTCCCCATCTTAGCTACTGTTGTATCAATATGTTTTGACCATGACAGTTTACAATCTAGGGTTACTCCAAGCAGTTTAGTCTCCTCAACTTGCTCAATTTCCACATGATTTATTACAAGAGTTAGTTGATGTTTACACGGGGGAAATTCATTTGGTCTGACATTCTATACAAAAAAAAAAAAAAAAAGACATTAAAAACAACATGTGAGTCCACAATTGTTGGGTGACATGGGAGTTAATGATTCACAGTGTGAGTAACCCTTCTCCACTGGGGAGGGATGAGACTGCAGATATCCCCAGTACTGTAATACCTCAGTGTGGCCACTAGAGGGAGGAGAGGAGTGTTTAGTAAACTCCTCACGTCGTCTACAGCTCCACAGCAGCAGCCGAAACAGGAGACAGAAGCACCAGGACACAGAAACCCACCAGGGGCTGGTCTCCCCAGCACAGCCTTAGTATTGGGCCACCAGGGGCTGGTCTCCCCAGACCAGCCTTAGTATTGGGCCAGCAGGCAAAAACACTTCAATCGGTAGAGATTTGTCAAACCGTGAGGTGCATAAAGTGAATCGGACGTCATGATTGCAAAGATAACAAATTAAAAACCCTCCTTATCCTATTGCTACATTTAGAAAAAGACAACAAATATGCTGATGTCATTTTACAGGAGCCTCCGTAGTGTACATCACACAATGTTTTGCGGATATTTCTACATACAGTTGTCAAATATATTGGCACCCTTGCATTTTACAACGGAGCACAACGTTCTCTTCTCAATGCTGGTTGAATGGCTATTTTTTAACCCTGTAGGCACCTGCAATTTACCACAGGCAGCGTTTCCCCTAGGATTTATTTCAGCAGCGGTGGCGGTGCACTGCCACTAGCATTAGCATTAGCCCAACGACATGCTAGGTGTTCCATAGACTTACAATCATTGAGCCGACGACTACACATTTAAAAAGCGCCTCCGCAGAAATATCTCATTTTTTGCAGCGGTGGCAACAATGAATGAATATAAGGGGAAACGCCAGCAGGTGAGAAATGAAAAACAACTTGCCTACAACCAAAATAATTGATTTCCCCTCTACCAGTTAGTCTAGTCATGGTCTCTAGGTAAGGTTTAAACAGATTTAATAAAAAGGTAAGGTTTAATAAGGTTTAATAACGTACCCAGGTTAGTGTCAGCGCGGACTATCAGCTGAGTCTTTCCCTCTGGGGTTGTTTTCAGATGCAGCGTTCCAACTCCCTTCTCCTTAAACTCAGTCTCTTTTTTATAGAACAGTTTACACCTGGAACACACATGGGATTCACATGGAAGAAACACATTTCTGAAGAATATTGGAAGTGTGTAACAAATACAAAAAACAGCAAAGCATGCGAAATAATTGAATAATTTACCGTTTCATAAAGCCTAGAATAATTGTACAATTCGTTACGTTATCTAATATATAGCCAGTCTTTTCCAGCGAGTCGAAAAGGTTTAGAAGCAACGCACCGTTAAAATATAACACTGCAGAATGTTTGGCGAATGTGAATCATGATACATTCCATTGGATAATTTCCAAGACGTATATATAAACCAGATCCTACAGATTGACATAACCCTATTTTAAGATGTTTCTGGAAAATGCTGGAAACCCAGACATACTTCTTAGAGTAGAAGGCATCAGACTCCTTGATCTCTTGGACTTCAACTTTGGGTGGTTCATCAGACTCCTCTCCATTCTCCTCTACAGGGTGACAAGGAAGAGGGACGGACAGACGTTACGGAGAGCAGGCAACATTGTCCAATCTTATTTCATTTTTTTAAATAACCAAATGTAAAGCTTAAACAAATAATATTATAATATAATATTATGCCATTTAGCAGACGCTTTTATCCAAAGCGACTTACAGTCATGTGTGCATACATTTTTGTGTATGGGTGGTCCCGGGGATCGAACCCACTACCCTGGCGTTACAAGCGCCGTGCTCTACCAATTGAGCTACAGAGGACCACAAAAACACATGGTCTAAATCCACTTTACACTAAAGAATATTTACAACATTGACTATTTTCCAGAATGACTTTCCATGCGAGCTCAGCCCCCTGAAAGTGACATCTAATAAAAAGAGGTTTAATCTCTGGGATTAAAAAACAATACAACCTTCAAATATCATTAACGCCAGATAAAATGGTAAAACATTATGGTTTAACAATATTACAGAGTGAAGGTTTATCATAATTCTGATGAAATGTACTAAACTATCAGCATAGTTGTTTTTCCAACATGTTTTACAAAACAATGTTGACAATAAACCAGAAAATGTAGATAGTATAAAAGTAATCCTTCTACCCACTCCAAAAAATATATAAAAAATAAAAATAAAAAGAATTGTTAAGTGGTTATCCCACTGGCTATAAGGTGAATGCACCAATTTGTAAGTCGCTCTGGATAAGAGCGTCTGCTAAATGACGTAAATGTAAATGTAATATTTGTCTCACCTTTTTTAAAATGTTTTTATAATGATTTAGCCTACAGAAAATATATTCATGAATCTAGTCAATAAAAACTATTTATCCTCTGTCTGTATTCTGGCTATGTGTTGTCCATCACTAGTAGCACCATATAACCAGGTAACATTCTGGGTGTGTCCATCACTAGCAGCACCATATAACCAGGTAACATTCTGGGTGTGTTGTCCATCACTAGCAGCACCATATAACCAGGTAACATTCTGGGTGTGTCCATCACTAACAGCACCATATAACCAGGTAACATTCTGGGTGTGTCCATCACTAGCAGCACCATATAACCAGGTAACATTCTGGGTGTGGTGTCCATCACTAGCAGCACCATATAACCAGGTAACATTCTGGGTGTGTCCATCACTAGCAGCACCATATAACCAGGTAACATTCTGGGTGTGTCCATCACTAGCAGCACCATATAACCAGGTAACATTCTGGGTGTGTTGTCCATCACTAGCAGCACCATATAACCAGGTAACATTCTGGGTGTGTCCATCACTAGCAGCACCATATAACCAGGTAACATTCTGGGTGTGTTGTCCATCACTAGCAGCACCATATAACCAGGTAACATTCTGGGTGTGTCCATCACTAGCAGCACCATATAACCAGGTAACATTCTGGGTGTGTTGTCCATCACTAGCAGCACCATATAACCAGGTAACATTCTGGGTGTGTTGTCCATCACTAGCAGCACCATATAACCAGGTAACATTCTGGGTGTGTTGTCCATCACTAGCAGCACCATATAACCAGGTAACATTCTGGGTGTGTCCATCACTAGCAGCACCATATAACCAGGTAACATTCTGGCTATGTGGTGTCCATCACTAGCAGCACCATATAACCAGGTAACATTCTGGGTGTGGTGTCCATCACTAGCAGCACCATATAACCAGGTAACATTCTGGGTGTGTCCATCACTAGCAGCACCATATAACCAGGTAACATTCTGGGTGTGGTGTCCATCACTAGCAGCACCATATAACCAGGTAACATTCTGGGTGTGTTGTCCATCACTAGCAGCACCATATAACCAGGTAACATTCTGGGTGTGTCCATCACTAGCAGCACCATATAACCAGGTAACATTCTGGGTGTGGTGTCCATCACTAGCAGCACCATATAACCAGGTAACATTCTGGGTGTGGTGTCCATCACTAGCAGCACCATATAACCAGGTAACATTCTGGGTGTGTTGTCCATCACTAGCAGCACCATATAACCAGGTAACATTCTGGGTGTGTCCATCACTAGCAGCACCATATAACCAGGTAACATTCTGGGTGTGTCCGTCACTAGCAGCACCATATAACCAGGTAACATTCTGGGTGTGTCCATCACTAGCAGCACCATATAACCAGGTAACATTCTGGGTGTGTTGTCCATCACTAGCAGCACCATATAACCAGGTAACATTCTGGGTGTGTTGTCCATCACTAGCAGCACCATATAACCAGGTAACATTCTGGGTGTGTTGTCCATCACTAGCAGCACCATATAACCAGGTAACATTCTGGGTGTGTTGTCCATCACTAGCAGCACCATATAACCAGGTAACATTCTGGGTGTGTCCATCACTAGCAGCACCATATAACCAGGTAACATTCTGGGTGTGTTGTCCATCACTAGCAGCACCATATAACCAGGTAACATTCTGGGTGTGTTGTCCATCACTAGCAGCACCATATAACCAGGTAACATTCTGGGTGTGGTGTCCATCACTAACAGCACCATATAACCAGGTAACATTCTGGGTGTGGTGTCCATCACTAGCAGCACCATATAACCAGGTAACATTCTGGGTGTGTCCATCACTAGCAGCACCATATAACCAGGTAACATTCTGGGTGTGTCCATCACTAGCAGCACCATATAACCAGGTAACATTCTGGGTGTGTCCATCACTAGCAGCACCATATAACCAGGTAACATTCTGGGTGTGTTGTCCATCACTAGCAGCACCATATAACCAGGTAACATTCTGGGTGTGGTGTCCATCACTAACAGCACCATATAACCAGGTAACATTCTGGGTGTGTCCATCACTAGTAGCACCATATAACCAGGTAACATTCTGGGTGTGTTGTCCATCACTAACAGCACCATATAACCAGGTAACATTCTGGGTGTGTTGTCCATCACTAGCAGCACCATATAACCAGGTAACATTCTGGGTGTGTCCATCACTAGCAGCACCATATAACCAGGTAACATTCTGGGTGTGTCCATCACTAGCAGCACCATATAACCAGGTAACATTCTGGGTGTGTTGTCCATCACTAGCAGCACCATATAACCAGGTAACATTCTGGGTGTGTCCTTCACTAGCAGCACCATATAACTAGGTAACATTCTGGGTGTGTTGTCCATCACTAGCAGCACCATATAACCAGGTAACATTCTGGGTGTGTTGTCCATCACTAGCAGCACCATATAACCAGGTAACATTCTGGGTGTGTCCATCACTAGCAGCACCATATAACCAGGTAACATTCTGGGTGTGTTGTCCATCACTAGCAGCACCATATAACCAGGTAACATTCTGGGTGTGTCCATCACTAGCAGCACCATATAACCAGGTAACATTCTGGGTGTGTTGTCCATCACTAGCAGCACCATATAACCAGGTAACATTCTGGGTGTGGTGTCCATCACTAGCAGCACCATATAACCAGGTAACATTCTGGGTGTGTCCATCACTAGCAGCACCATATAACCAGGTAACATTCTGGGTGTGGTGTCCATCACTAACAGCACCATATAACCAGGTAACATTCTGGGTGTGTCCATCACTAGCAGCACCATATAACCAGGTAACATTCTGGGTGTGTCCATCACTAGCAGCACCATATAACCAGGTAACATTCTGGGTGTGTCCATCACTAGCAGCACCATATAACCAGGTAACATTCTGGGTGTGTTGTCCATCACTAGCAGCACCATATAACCAGGTAACATTCTGGGTGTGTTGTCCATCACTAGCAGCACCATATAACCAGGTAACATTCTGGGTGTGTCCATCACTAGCAGCACCATATAACCAGGTAACATTCTGGGTGTGTTGTCCGTCACTAGCAGCACCATATAACCAGGTAACATTCTGGGTGTGTCCATCACTAGCAGCACCATATAACCAGGTAACATTCTGGGTGTGTTGTCCATCACTAGCAGCACCATATAACCAGGTAACATTCTGGGTGTGTTGTCCATCACTAGCAGCACCATATAACCAGGTAACATTCTGGGTGTGGTGTCCATCACTAGCAGCACCATATAACCAGGTAACATTCTGGGTGTGTCCGTCACTAGCAGCACCATATAACCAGGTAACATTCTGGGTGTGTCCATCACTAGCAGCACCATATAACCAGGTAACATTCTGGGTGTGTCCATCACTAGCAGCACCATATAACCAGGTAACATTCTGGGTGTGGTGTCCATCACTAGCAGCACCATATAACCAGGTAACATTCTGGGTGTGTTGTCCATCACTAGCAGCACCATATAACCAGGTAACATTCTGGGTGTGTCCGTCACTAGCAGCACCATATAACCAGGTAACATTCTGGGTGTGTTGTCCATCACTAGCAGCACCATATAACCAGGTAACATTCTGGGTGTGTCCGTCACTAGCAGCACCATATAACCAGGTAACATTCTGGGTGTGTTGTCCATCACTAGCAGCACCATATAACCAGGTAACATTCTGGGTGTGTTGTCCATCACTAGCAGCACCATATAACCAGGTAACATTCTGGGTGTGTCCGTCACTAGCAGCACCATATAACCAGGTAACATTCTGGGTGTGTTGTCCATCACTAGCAGCACCATATAACCAGGTAACATTCTGGGTGTGTCCATCACTAGCAGCACCATATAACCAGGTAACATTCTGGGTGTGTCCATCACTAGCAGCACCATATAACCAGGTAACATTCTGGGTGTGTTGTCCATCACTAACAGCACCATATAACCAGGTAACATTCTGGGTGTGTTGTCCATCACTAGCAGCACCATATAACCAGGTAACATTCTGGGTGTGTCCATCACTAGCAGCACCATATAACCAGGTAACATTCTGGGTGTGTTGTCCATCACTAGCAGCACCATATAACCA
Source organism: Coregonus lavaretus (assembly GCF_964263955.1). Lineage (NCBI taxonomy): Eukaryota > Metazoa > Chordata > Actinopteri > Salmoniformes > Salmonidae > Coregonus > Coregonus lavaretus. The sequence continues at coordinate 14,081 of NW_028163864.1, read as the reverse complement.
GGTAACATTCTGGGTGTGTTGTCCATCACTAGCAGCACCATATAACCAGGTAACATTCTGGGTGTGTTGTCCATCACTAGCAGCACCATATAACCAGGTAACATTCTGGGTGTGTTGTCCATCACTAGCAGCACCATATAACCAGGTAACATTCTGGGTGTGTTGTCCATCACTAGCAGCACCATACAGAGGGTATAAAACAAAGTATTGAGAAACTTTTGTTATTGACCAAATACTTATTTTCCACCATAATTTGCAAATAAATTCATAAAAAATTCTTCAATGTAATTTTCTGGATTTCTTTTTCTCATTTTGTCTGTCATAGTTGACGTGTACCTATGATGAAAATTACAGGCCTCTCTCATCTTTTTAAGTGGGAGAACTTGCACAATTGGTGGCTGACTAAATACTTTTTTTCCCCACTGTACATGAAGGCAGGGTAAAGTGACTAGGCATCAGGATAGATAATAATAAGGCATTTGAGGTAGATATGTCCATGAAGGCAGGGTAAAGTGACTAGGCATCAGGATAGATAATAATAAGGCATTTGAGGTAGATATGTCCATGAAGGCAGGGTAAAGTGACTAGGCATCAGGATAGATAATAATAAGGTATTTGAGGTAGATATGTACATGAAGGCAGGGTAAAGTGACTAGGCATCAGGATAGATAATAATAAGGTATTTGAGGTAGATATGTACATGAAGGCAGGGTAAAGTGACTAGGCATCAGGATAGATAATAATAAGGCATTTGAGGTAGATATGTACATGAAGGCAGAGTAAAGTGACTAGGCATCAGGATAGATAATAATAAGGTATTTGAGGTAGATATGTACATGAAGGCAGGGTAAAGTGACTAGGCATCAGGATAGATAATAATAAGGTATTTGAGGTAGATATGTACATGAAGGCAGGGTAAAGTGACTAGGCATCAGGATAGATAATAATAAGGTATTTGAGGTAGATATGTACATGAAGGCAGGGTAAAGTGACTAGTCATCAGGATAGATAATAATAAGGTATTTGAGGTAGATATGGACATGAAGGCAGGGTAAAGTGACTAGGCATCAGGATAGATAATAATAAGGTATTTGAGGTAGATATGTACATGAAGGCAGGGTAAAGTGACTAGGCAGGTATGACTAGTATAGAATATCTAGTCACCTGATATCATAGCTGTTAGGACAGTATTACATGAGTAATATTTCTATTTCCCTACATACATTAGACCTTCCATATCGTACCTGTTGTCTGGGTGGGGACAGCCTCAGCCTTGGCCCCACTGAAGGAGAAGCTAGGAAGAGAGGTGCCTCCAAACAGGGAGGAGGAAGAGGAGGAGGAGGAGGAGAAGGAGACGTTAGGAGCTCCTCCAGAGCTCAGGGACCCCTTCTGGCCCAAGTTAAAGCTGATGCCAGCGGGGAGCGGAGCAGGAGCGGCGCTGGAGCTTTTCTCCGAGGCTGGAGCGGTGCCGTCCTTGTCCTTACTGAAGGAGAAGAGTGGAGCTGTGGTTGCCGAGCCGGCGGTACTAGAGGAGGAGGGGGGTGTGGTACCGGCTGGCTGCTTCTCCTCTGCTGCTGCTGCCTTGCTACCGCTCGCCGAGCCCCCAGCCACAGCGCCACTCCCTCCAGCCCCTCCGTACTTCTTGTCGATGCTGGCCAGGTGCTTCTCATAGTCCCTGAAGATGGGGTTGAGGTCGCAGAGAGGGTTTCTGTTGACGTGCTTGGTGATCCAGTCCCTGACAGAGCAGTTGAGCGCTGTGAGCTGCTTCCTGTATTCCTGGTTGTCAGAGGAGGTACAGGAGCCGGAGCTGAGAGACAGACTGGAAACCACGGGGGAGGAACCGTTAGGCTGCTGCTCTGTGATGTCACCGCTGGAGGGGGGGCCGCTGAATGTTAATGAACCTAGGAGAGGAGGGGAGAGAGAGAGGAGAGAGGAGGAGAGGGGGATAAGAGGGGAGGGGGATGAGAGGAGAGGAGAGGAGAGGAGAGGATGAGCAGGTGAATGCTACAGCAGAGAGAAGCTGTGATACCTCGGAGGAAGCCTTAAGGCTTCAGCATGCGCGGACGGCTGTTGCCTAGCCAACCCAACCAGTGTTCCCATACCTTCCACCTTCGCTTGAAAAACCACTAAAGCGGCAATAGTACCGTTTGTCCACCTTGAGACGCCGTAGCCAGTATAGTCACAATTAATCTAAGATAACAAGAAATACGTCATACATTTTTACATCTAACTAGGATGTTTGGTGCAGCATTTCTCAAGCGAAATAATGTGCACGAAAACTAGCCTATCATTGAAGAATCCCTACTGTTGACCAATCACCAACGACTTTGGCTTGCGAACTTCGTCTTGACTCGAGAAATGTTTGTGCACAAACAGCCGAAAAAAACCCTAGCCGAAGACCAAAACATCTGAAAATGTTGTCGTAATATATGCAGGAACTGTTTCAGATGGGAGGCATGCGGACGCCTTCAGTAGCCCTGAGTTTAACGGTAGAGAAGGAGAGAGATACTGACTGAATACTGGAGCATCTCTGTTCTGTCATTCCACCCTCAGGTACCACACTGGGAGAGGAGCTGACACACTGATTCAGCTCCATTAGCCTCTAATACCAGATCCACACAGAGCCAACCCCACTGATTCAGCTCCATTAGCCTCTAATACCAGATCCACACAGAGCCAACCCCACTGATTCAGCTCCATTAGCCTCTAATACCAGATCCACACAGAGCCAATCCCACTGATTCAGCTCCATTAGCCTCTAATACCAGATCCACACAGAGCCAACCCCACTGATTCAGCTCCATTAGCCTCTAATACCAGATCCACACAGAGCCAACCCCACTGATTCAGCTCCATTAGCCTCTAATACCAGATCCACACAGAGCCAACCCCACTGATTCAGCTCCATTAGCCTCTAATGCCAGATCCACACAGAGCCAACCCCACTGATTCAGCTCCATTAGCCTCTAATACCAGATCCACACAGAGCCAACCCCACTGATTCAGCTCCATTAGCCTCTAATACCAGATCCACACAGAGCCAACCCCACTGATTCAGCTCCATTAGCCTCTAATGCCAGATCCACACAGAGCCAACCCCACTGATTCAGCTCCATTAGCCTCTAATACCAGATCCACACAGAGCCAACCCCACTGATTCAGCTCCATTAGCCTCTAATGCCAGATCCACACAGAGCCAACCCCACTGATTCAGCTCCATTAGCCTCTAATACCAGATCCACACAGAGCCAACCCCACTGATTCAGCTCCATTAGCCTCTAATACCAGATCCACACAGAGCCAACCCCACTGATTCAGCTCCATTAGCCTCTAATACCAGATCCACACAGAGCCAACCCCACTGATTCAGCTCCATTAGCCTCTAATACCAGATCCACACAGAGCCAACCCCACTGATTCAGCTCCATTAGCCTCTAATGCCAGATCCACACAGAGCCAACCCCACTGATTCAGCTCCATTAGCCTCTAATACCAGATCCACACAGAGCCAACCCCACTGATTCAGCTCCATTAGCCTCTAATACCAGATCCACACAGAGCCAACCCCACTGATTCAGCTCCATTAGCCTCTAATGCCAGATCCACACAGAGCCAACCCCACTGATTCAGCTCCATTAGCCTCTAATACCAGATCCACACAGAGCCAACCCCACTGATTCAGCTCCATTAGCCTCTAATACCAGATCCACACAGAGCCAACCCCACTGATTCAGCTCCATTAGCCTCTAATACCAGATCCACACAGAGCCAACCCCACTGATTCAGCTCCATTAGCCTCTAATACCAGATCCACACAGAGCCAACCCCACTGATTCAGCTCCATTAGCCTCTAATACCAGATCCACACAGAGCCAACCCCACTGATTCAGCTCCATTAGCCTCTAATACCAGATCCACACAGAGCCAACCCCACTGATTCAGCTCCATTAGCCTCTAATACCAGATCCACACAGAGCCAACCCCACTGATTCAGCTCCATTAGCCTCTAATACCAGATCCACACAGAGCCAACCCCACTGATTCAGCTCCATTAGCCTCTAATACCAGATCCACACAGAGCCAACCCCACTGATTCAGCTCCATTAGCCTCTAATACCAGATCCACACAGAGCCAACCCCACTGATTCAGCTCCATTAGCCTCTAATACCAGATCCACACAGAGCCAACCCCACTGATTCAGCTCCATTAGCCTCTAATACCAGATCCACACAGAGCCAACCCCACTGATTCAGCTCCATTAGCCTCTAATACCAGATCCACACAGAGCCAACCCCACTGATTCAGCTCCATTAGCCTCTAATACCAGATCCACACAGAGCCAACCCCACTGATTCAGCTCCATTAGCCTCTAATACCAGATCCACACAGAGCCAACCCCACTGATTCAGCTCCATTAGCCTCTAATACCAGATCCACACAGAGCCAACCCCACTGATTCAGCTCCATTAGCCTCTAATGCCAGATCCACACAGAGCCAACCCCACTGATTCAGCTCCATTAGCCTCTAATACCAGATCCACACAGAGCCAACCCCACTGATTCAGCTCCATTAGCCTCTAATACCAGATCCACACAGAGCCAACCCCACTGATTCAGCTCCATTAGCCTCTAATACCAGATCCACACAGAGCCAACCCCACTGATTCAGCTCCATTAGCCTCTAATACCAGATCCACACAGAGCCAACCCCACTGATTCAGCTCCATTAACCTCTAATACCAGATCCACACAGAGCCAACCCCACTGATTCAGCTCCATTAGCCTCTAATACCAGATCCACACAGAGCCAACCCCACTGATTCAGCTCCATTAACCTCTAATACCAGATCCACACAGAGCCAACCCCACTGATTCAGCTCCATTAACCTATAATACCAGATCCCTCAACTCCATTTCATATCAACACCGGGCCACTTTCACAAGTTATCCTCCAGGACTAGCACTTTAACTGTCCAACGGTTAGAAATGCAGCCTCTTACCAGGTGTGGTGGTCTTGGTGGCAGCAGGCGAGGCGAACCCGGTGAAGGCTGGAGTGACGGGTGTAACACTGTTCCCATTGGACAGTTTGAACCCTGCCCCGTTCCCGAACCCGGAGAAGGCCGTGATTCCCCCCGTGGCTGGCCCGGTTCCCGACGGAGGGGCCAGGGAGAACCCTTTAAACCCTTTGAACGTTCCTCCACTCTGCCCCTGCAGGCAGCACAGACAGGAAGGAAACAAATTATTCACTCCTATCTCCCTCCATTAGGCTACATCACCACTCTTTAAAAAGGGAGTTCTGGCATCGAAGGAAGGAAGCACTGCTTGACTTGGGTTAAAGTAAAGCTGGAAGGAAGCAAGCGATGCTTGAATTGGGTTTAAGTAAAGCTGGAAGGAAGGAAGCGATGTTTGAATTGGGTTTAAGTAAAGCTGGAAGGAAGGAAGCGATGTTTGAATTGGGTTTAAGTAAAGCTGGAAGGAAGGAAGCGATGTTTGAATTGGGTTAATGTAAAGCTGGAAGGAAGAACTGCTTGAATTGGGTTAAAGTAAAGCTGGGTTGTGTTCAGAACTTGTGCAATAAGAAACCCTTGTTTCTGTTTTCTTCTAATGAACATTACCCTGGTTTCCACCTGACAGACTAAGACAGTATGCATGTGCGCTAGTTCCCATGGTGTTGGTTAGTTAAATTAGTCTATAAAAACTATGTGGCCATTAAGGCCAGATTCTAGCCTACCTCTGAACCAGCAGTTAGACACACAGACAGCATGCATGTCAGTTAGCCAGGTAGCCTACCTCTGAACCAGCAGTTAGACACACAGACAGCATGCATGTCAGTTAGCCAGGTAGCCTACCTCTGAACCAGCAGTTAGACACACAGACAGCATGCATGTCAGTTAGCCTACCTCTGAACCAGCAGTAAGACACACAGACAGCATGCATGTCAGTTAGCCTACCTCTGAACCAGCAGTTAGACACACAGACAGCATGCATGTCAGTTAGCCAGGTAGCCTACCTCTGAACCAGCAGTTAGACACACAGACAGCATGCATGTCAGTTAGCCAGGTAGCCTACCTCTGAACCAGCAGTTAGACACACAGACAGCATGCATGTCAGTTAGCCAGGTAGCCTACCTCTGAACCAGCAGCCCGACGCTTGGCCTTCTTGATGGGCCTGCTCTTCATGACATCATCACTAGCGATGGAAAACGTCCCTGCCTGCTGAACACCATCACAACACTATTAGAGATAGGGTCAAAATATGTACAACAAATCCTTACTCTGCAATATAGTCCAGGCAATGTGTGCAAAGTTTTGGGTGAAATTCACATATAGGCTGGACTAATAGTTTTTTAACATTGATGATTCTAGAACGTTGAATCAACATGTTGATTTGACAAGCTTCTTTGTAACTGTATTTACTTAGGGCTGGCACAATTGCTGTATAGCCGTGTAACTGACGGTTATAGATGAAGACCTTCATGAAAATAAAATAAACAAACAAGCAACAGACGATTCTTCGGTTGCCACAATGCAGCAGCACATAGAAATGGAAGGAATAGAACGGGGCTTGGACCTTCTAACCCTGGTCATTTGACTGGTAAACTCATGGGTACACTCGCAATGGCTGCCTGGTATTGTGATGCAATCGTTTCCATAGTAATGTAGAACGTTCACTAAAATGATGTTAACTGATGTGGCTCAAGCAATGGAATGTATTATTTGTAACGTCTGTTGAGTTGAATCAACAAATAACAGCACAGGGAACACTTCCTGCTTTTACTTCCTGCTTTGCTCCTAGGTTAAAAAAATACAAGGTTACAACAACGTAATAATTCCATGCGGAAGCGTTCGAACATAAACAAATTCATGGGACCAGCTCCGTTGAGAACTGCTAGCGCTGTTGCTAACTAGCAACGCTGGTCCCATGAATTGCAAAGTTACGGGATATTAGAACCCCATTGTCTTAACCTTGTAATCTTCAACCTAGGTGTTAGCAAGCTGGCTAGACGGCTGTTGCATTAGCATAACATTATATTTTTGTTCAACAACCGTATGATCTGCTTCAGCCCGCTTGCCTTCTGCCTAGGCAGCGTAGCTACAACGCTTGAGCTGGTCCCACGGTTGATTCAGAGCGGTAGAATCTAGAACATTGAATCAACATGTTGCTACTTGGCTACCTGCCAAACTATTCACGTTTTACTTTTAATAAACGTTTAATCAATCTCTGTGTTCAACAAATTTACCAACTTTTTAGTTTTGTCCTCACTCATCTTTTTTCGTTAAACTTTTTCACCCCGGACGTTTATCCCGAGACAGAAGAGTCATTTTCCTGTGCGTTTTAGCTGCCAACTTTACGTTATTTTCCTTTTTTCCATCGCAACTTTTTTCCCTTATTCAACTTTTTCACTCCGGACGCTTTATCTGGACATGGTTCATCAACATCTTCAACAGCCGAAGCTAAGTAGTAACATTAACATGATGTCTTCTAATTGCAGTCGCTGTACTCATAATATACAGGAGAATTCTCGCCTTACGGCGAGAATAGCTGTGCTACAAGCCCAGCTTCAGACGCAATCGTTAGGCAAGGGTAATATCAGTGTAGGAAAGGAAGAAACAGCGTCTGTGCCACCAGTAAGTACAGACAGTAACGTTAGTATAAATCCCCCCGCACAGTCCCCGCAGCCGGACAACTTTCTCATGGCTTCTGGAGGGAAATACTGTTGGAATGCTCAACCGGTGTCGCTCATTCAGCCGACAGAAACCTTCAACCGGTTTTCCCCATTATGTAGCGAGTCGGAGTCTGAGTCTGAGTCTTCTCTAGTCTCTACTCCTCCCGTTACGGGGTCTGAGACGCCGAAGGCTCCCACCATTAGCTCTGACAAATTGAAAACCCTAGTCATTGGCGACTCCATTACCCGCAGTATTAGACTTAAAACGAATCACCCAGCGATCATACACTGTTTACCAGGGGGCAGGGCTACCGACGTTAAGGCTAATCTAAAGATGGTGCTGGCTAAAGCTAAAACTGGCGAGTGTAGAGAGTATAGAGATATTGTTATCCACGTCGGCACCAACGATGTTAGGATGAAACAGTCAGAGGTCACCAAGTGCAACATAGCTTCAGCGTGTAAATCAGCTAGAAAGATGTGTCGGCATCGAGTAATTGTCTCTGGCCCCCTCCCAGTTAGGGGAAGTGACGAGCTCTACAGCAGAGTCTCAGCACTTAATCGCTGGTTGAAAACTGTTTTCTGCCCCTCCCAAAAGATAACATTTGTGGATAATTGGCCCTCTTTCTGGGACTCACCCACAAACAGGACCAAGCCTGACCTGCTGAGGAGTGACGGACTCCATCCTAGCTGGAGGGGTGCTCTCCTCTTATCTACCAACATAGATAGGGCTCTAACTCCTCTAGCCCCACAGTGAAATAGGGTGCAGGCCAGGCAGCAGGCTGTTAGCCAACCTGCCAGCTTAGTGGAGTCTGCCAATAGCACAGTCAGTGTAGTCAGCTCAGCCATACCCATTGAGACTGTGTCTGTGCCTCGATCTAGGTTGGGCAAAACTAAACATGGCGGTGTTCACCCTAGCAATCTTATTAGGATAAAGACCTCCTCCATTCCTGCCATTATTGAAAGAGATCGTGATACCTCACATCTCAAAATAGGGTTACTTAATGTTAGATCCCTCACTTCAAAGGCAGTCATAGTCAATGAACTAATCACTGATCATAATCTTGATGTGATTGGCCTGACTGAAACATGGCTTAAGCCTGATGAATTTGCTGTGTTAAATGAGGCCTCACCTCCTGGTTACACTAGTGACCATATTCCCCGTGCATCCCGCAAAGGCGGAGGTGTTGCTAACATTTACGATAGCAAATTTCAATTTACAAAAAAAAAAATGGCGTTTTCATCTTTTGAGCTTCTAGTCATGAAATCTATGCAGCCTACTCAATCACTTTTTATAGCTACTGTTTACAGGCCTCCTGGGCCATATACAGCGTTCCTCTCTGAGTTTCCTGAATTCCTATCAGACCTTGTAGTCATAGCAGATCATATTCTAATTTTTGGTGATTTTAATATTCACATGGAGAAGTCCACAGGCCCACTCCAAAAGTCTTTCGGAGCCATTATCGACTCAGTGGGTTTTGTCCAACATGTCTCTGGACCTACTCACTGCCACAGTCATACTCTGGACCTAGTTTTGTCCCATGGAATAAATGTTGTAGATCTTAATGTTTTTCCACAAAATCCTGGACTATCGGACCACCATTTTATTACGTTTGCAATCGCAACAAATAATCTGCTCAGACCCCAACCAAGGAGCATCAAAAGTCGTGCTATAAATTCTCAGACAACACAAAAATTCATTGATGCCCTTCCAGACTCCTTCTGCCTACCCAAGGACGTCAGAGGACAAAAATCAGTTAACCACTTAACTGAGGAACTCAATTTAACCTTGCGCAATACCCTAGATGCAGTTGCACCCCTAAAAACGAAAAACATTTGTCATAAGAAACTAGCTCCCTGGTATACAGAAAATACCCGAGCTTTGAAGCAAGCTTCCAGGAAATTGGAACGGAAATGGCGCCACACCAAACTGGAAGTCTTCCGACTAGCTTGGAAAGACAGTACCGTGCAGTACCGAAGAGCCCTCACTGCTGCTCGATCATCCTACTTTTCCAACTTAATCGAGGAAAATAAGAACAATCCAAAATTTCTTTTTGATACTGTTGCAAAGCTAACTAAAAAGCAGCATTCCCCAAGAGAGGATGGCTTTCACTTCAGCAGTGATAAATTCATGAACTTCTTTGAGGAAAAGATCATGACCATTAGAAAGCAAATTACGGACTCCTCTTTGAATCTGCGTATTCCTCCAGGGCTTAGCTGTCCTGGATCTGCACAGCTCTGCGAGGGCCTGGGATCGGGAGAGACACTTAAGTGTTTTAGTACTATATCTCTTGACACAATGATGAAAATAATCATGGCCTCTAAACCTTCAAGCTGCATACTGGATCCTATTCCTACTAAACTGCTGAAGGAGCTGCTTCCTGTGCTTGGCCCTCCTATGTTGAACATAATAAACAGCTCTCTATCCACCGGATGTGTACCAAACTCACTAAAAGTGGCAGTGATAAAGCCTCTCTTGAAAAAGCCAAACCTTGACCCGGAAAATATAAAAAACTATCGGCCTATATCGAATCTTCCATTCCTCTCAAAAATTTTAGAAAAAGCTGTTGCGCAGCAACTCACTGCCTTTCTGAAGACAAACAATGTATACGAAATGCTTCAGTCTGGTTTTAGACCCCATCATAGCACTGAGACTGCACTTGTGAAGGTGGTAAATGACCTTTTAATGGCGTCAGACCGAGGCTCTGCATCTGTCCTCGTGCTACTAGACCTTAGTGCTGCCTTTGACACCATCGATCACCACATTCTTTTGGAGAGACTGGAAACCCAAATTGGTCTACACGGACAAGTTCTGGCCTGGTTTAGATCCTACCTGTCGGAAAGATATCAGTTTGTCTCTGTGAATGGTCTGTCCTCCGACAAATCAACTGTACATTTCGGTGTTCCTCAAGGTTCCGTTTTAGGACCACTATTGTTTTCACTATATATTTTACCTCTTGGGGATGTTATTCGAAAACATAATGTTAACTTTCACTGCTATGCGGATGACACACAGCTGTACATTTCAATGAAGCATGGTGAAGCCCCAAAATTGCCCTCGCTAGAAGCCTGTGTTTCAGACATAAGGAAGTGGATGGCTGAAAACTTTTTACTTTTAAACTCGGACAAAACAGAGATGCTTGTTCTAGGTCCCAAGAAACAAAGAGATCTTCTGTTAAATCTGACAATTAATCTTGATGGTTGTAAAGTCGTCTCAAATAAAACTGTGAAGGACCTAGGCGTTACTCTTGACCCTGATCTCTCTTTTGACGAACATATCAAGACTGTTTCAAGGACAGCTTTTTTCCATCTACGTAACATTGCAAAAATCAGAAATTTTCTGTCCAAAAATGATGCAGAAAAATTAATCCATGCATTTGTTACTTCTAGGTTAGACTACTGCAATGCTCTATTTTCCGGCTACCCGGATAAAGCACTAAATAAACTTCAGTTAGTGCTAAATACGGCTGCTAGAATCCTGACTAGAACCAAGAAATTGGATCATATTACTCCAGTGCTAGCTTCCCTACACTGGCTTCCTGTTAAGGCAAGGGCTGATTTCAAGGTTTTACTGTTAACCTATAAAGCGTTACATGGGCTTGCTCCTACCTATCTTTCCGAGTTGGTCCTGCCGTACATACCAATACGTACGCTACGGTCACAAGACGCAGGCCTCCTAATTGTCCCTAGAATTTCTAAGCAAACAGCGGGAGGCAGGGCTTTCTCCTATAGATCTCCATTTTTATGGAACAGTCTGCCTACCCATGTGAGAGACGCAGACTCGGTCTCAACCTTTAAGTCTTTACTGAAGACTTATCTCTTCAGTAGGTCATATGATTGAGTGTAGTCTGGCCCAGGAGTGTGAAGGTGAACGGAAAGGCTGGAGCAACGAACAGCCCTTGCTGTCTCTGCCAGGCCGGTTCCCCTCTCCACTGGGGTTCTCTGCCTCTAACCCTGTTGCAGGGGCTGAGTCACTGGCTTGCTGGTGCTCTTTCATGCCGTCCCTGGGAGGGGTGCGTCACTTGAGTGGGTTGAGTTACTGACGTGATCTTCCTGTCTGGGTTGGCGCCCCCCCCTTGGTTTGTGCTGTGGTGGAGACCTCTGTGGGCTATACTCGGCCTTGTCTCAGGATTGTAAGTTGGTGGTTGGGGATATCCCTCTAGTGGTGCGGGGGCTGTGCTTTGGCGGAGTGGGTGGGGTTATATCCTTCCTGTTTGGCCCTGTCCGGGGGTTTCTTCGGATGGGGCCACAGTGTCTCCGGACCGCTCCTGTCTCAGCCTCCAGTATTTATGCTGCAGTAGTTTATGTGTCGGGGGGCTGGGGTTAGTTGGTTATACCTGGAGTACTTCTCCTGTCTTATCCAGTGTCCTGTGTGAATTTAAGTATGCTCTCTCTAATTCTCTCGTTCTCTCTTTCTCTCTGAGAACCTGAGCCCTAGGACCATACGTCAGGACTACCGGGCATGATGACACCTTGCTGTCCCCAGTCCGCCTGGCCTTGCTGCTATTCCAGTTTCAACTGTTCTGCCTGCGGCTACGAAACCCCTACCTGTCCCAGACCTGCTGTTTTCAACTCTTAATGATCGGCTATGAAAAGCCAACTGAGAGACCTGAGCCCTAGGACCATACGTCGGGACTACCGGCCGTGGTGACTCCTTGCTGTCCCCAGTCCGCCTGGCCTTGCTGCTATTCCAGTTTCAACTGTTCTGCCTGCGGTTATGGAACCCCTACCTGTCCCAGACCTGCTGTTTTCAACTCTTAATGATCGGCTATGAAAAGCCAACTGAGATTTATTCCTGATTATTATTTGACCATGCTTGTCACTTATGAACATTTTTGAACATCTTGGCATGGTTCTGTTATAATCTCCACCCGGCACAGCTAGAAGAGGACTGGCCACCCCTCATAGCCTGGTTCCTCTCTAGGTTTCTTCCTAGGTTTTCGCCTTTCTAGGGAGTTTTTCCTAGCCACCGTGCTTCTACACCTGCATTACTAGCTGTTTGGGGTTTTAGGCTGGGTTTCTGTACAGCACTTCGAGATATTAGCTGATGTAAGAAGGGCTATATAAAATAAAATTGATTGATTGATTGATAGAACCTCAGCATTATTGTGACTCCGTTGTCTTAACCTTTCCCCATTTTTCAACCTAGCTTTGCTTCTATGGGGACATTCAAAATGGCCGCCAGTCCACCCATTATGACACCTGCCGTTCTATTCATTCTATTTCTATGTTAGCACATACGGTCAGGAGCAGAGCAGAGGCGAAAATGCGTGTTTAAAATAAAACAAAAAACGCTACTTATTACCGAGACCTCTGTCATTTGGCTGGCTACAGTGATCAAAACGCCATGACCTATCCAACCAGGTCTTTAGCTCCTTCTGAGTATCCCCTCTATGGGGCGGCAGGTAGCTTAGTGGGTAAGAGCGTTGTGCCAGTAACCGAAAGGTCGCTGGTTCTAATCCCCGAGCCGACTAGGTGAAAAATCTGTCGATGTGCCCTTAAGCAAGGCACTTAACCCTAATTGCTCCTGTAAGTCGCTCTGGATAAGAGTGTCTGCTAAATGACTAAAATGTAAAATGTAATGCACAACACTGCCCAGATAACTGTTTTTACAACACAACGCATGTTGTATCTATTGGATTATCATTTACTGGGATGCTGAAACTATTGAAAACGGCCAACAACAGAAAGGGAGACTAATACTTTCTACTACTAGGCAAACGTGTGAAAGGCTAACCCCTGGACACGTGCCTGCAGGGCTGTGTATTATTTACACAGTCTATAGCACTATCAGCGAGGCTGTAGTAACATGGTACAGCAAGCCCACCTCCTCTCCTTCATCCTCCTGATCCCAGTTCCTGTCGGTCAGCTCTTTGTCAGCGATCCTCTTCGCCATCACAACGCTGCTCTCTGGAAGACGACACAAGAGACCGTCAACACACACAAATGATTCAACTGTGATAATTAAAGATACTTCAAAAATGGTCTGGTTATTTTGTGAGGCCAGTGGTACATTTACATTTACATTACATTTTAGTCATTTAGCAGACGCTCTTATCCAGAGCGACTTACAGTTAGTGAATACATGTTTTATTTTTATACTGGCCCCCCGTGGGAATCGAACCCACAACCCTGGCGTTGCAAACGCCATGCTCTATCAACTGAGCTACATCCGTGCCGGCCATTCCCTCCCCTACCCTGGACGACGCTGGGCCAATTGTGCGCCGCCCATGAGTCTCCCGGTCGCGGCCGGCTACGACAGAGCCTGGATTCGAACCAGGATCTCTAGTGGCACAGTTAGCACTGCGATGCAGCGCCTTAGACCACTGCGCCACTCAGGAGACACGTACATGATAAAAGTCTACTGTAAACAAATACAATATAGTATAAACACTAGAGAATTTCAGTAACAATATT